>NC_056748.1:1028316903-1028404803 GCF_019279795.1 Protopterus annectens
CGTCAGATTTTGCAGGCCAAAACATACCCATGGCCAGTACAAAGGACAGAACTTCACTTTTTTCCCTAAATAAAAGCTTATTCTTGTAGCATTTGTAGTTGCTTATTCTGTTTCTGATAACATTTAGGTGTTTCAGATACAGAATAACTGTTTTATGCAACTATTACATAAAATATAGGAAATATTTTTGGCCTAAAATCTCAGGACATTGGCCATTTTTACAATTTTTTTGCAGGACACAACTGCCCAAAGAGGGACTGTGCCTTGCAAAGTGGAACAGGTGGTAACCCTAGACTAAGGGATGAAACTTATTAACAACACAAAGCCTTAAACTTCTATGCTACATAGTCAGAAAAGTTTGGGTCCATGTCTAATACACTTACAAATTACCAGTCTTCATAGATGCAGACTTATCAACTATCCAGAATTTCAAATAATGCCCAGATTTTTGATCTGTTTCTCATAAAATTTGTGGTTTTCTGTCAAATCAGCAAGGACTGAAATCACTAAATTAAAAAAAAAATTGAGTTTCAGACTTTGTATATCCTTCATAACACACATGTTAACACAAATCCTTTTATTCTAGCAACTTTCTAAGCATATACGAGCAATATTTAAAAATGTGTCCTATTTCTTGGCCTTTGTAAAGATTTCTTGCACCAAGAGGTTGAGGGGGTATGCATAGATGTGGTGCTCAGTGGTGATGAAGTATTCTAACATTTCCTACTAATAACTCCTTCAAGTCATCACACCTACTGTTTAAACATAAACAAGCTGAAGGTTTATAATTTTTTTTCAAAACCGTCTGGCATTCTAGAAATACATTTTTCATTAAACAATTTGGAAGGTATCACACACAAGCTATGAAATTATACTTTATAAATACAGAAATGCAAAACAAAGCACAAGCCCACCAAGAGAATGGGTTTTAGGATTACAAGAGGTATGACATACAAGTATAACAACATCCTCCTGACACAGATTCTGCATTTCTTCAAAAACCTGCTCAGTAAATCACACAATCTTTACATCATATTTATATGGTTTGCTTTTAGGATCTCAATAGTGTTTTTTTTTCCCTAAACAAAATCACAGACTTAACGCACATGGATTTAAAACGCACTTACTTTTCTTACTTACTAGTACATGACCAATCAAAAAGTGCCAATCATTACATGACATAATGTCTCAACTCAACTAGTGTAGTTATTACCTAAAACTCATCACTAGGAACCAGAACCTGATTAGATACGTTAAGGATTCTGTAAGAATGGGGATGCATTCATCTTAATATGATTATCCAAGATCTGTAAAAGTTCACGAATGTTTGGCACACGCCCAGATTCTAATTTTGACCAGACTGGAACATCTGAAATGAGAAACAGGAAAATAAATAAATAAATAAAAAAAAATGTTAGTATACAGTCTATATACTGGTCTAATTCAAATGCTGACATTTCATGCATCTGTGAAAACTGAGCAGCATATGTTACAGCAATCATCTCAGCCCAAATTTTATGAATTAAACTAATTTGAGAACATTTTTTTTTTCTGTATCAACTCATAGCCGTGAGTAAAGCACCTAATGCAAGTAGTAGTTGGCTCTCCCTGTGAGGAACCAAAGCAGGTCTTACCAGGTTTTCTTATAGATGGCATCAAACTCTAACTTATAAGCTGTGTTGTTGCAATTCAGCTTTTCTACATTCACCAGAGGGTATTGTAGTAGGCACACAGTGTGCAAAGTAACAACGGAATCTAGAATATTCAAGTAAGATGCAACAATAATTGCAGATATGAGGTACTCCAAATATAATGTATTCTAAACCAAGGTGTCACCTGGCAAAGCAAACTTTACATTATGCATAAAAGCAAGCAGTAATAAGAAACAGATTTACACAAAGAAACGAAATATGTACAAGTGAAGAACTTCATTATACTCCGGAGGAGCCTTTATCAGAAATTCTTCCTAATCCTCAACAGAGAGATAGGGAGGGAGCAGAAGAGCTTTCGTTTTACACTGCACTCTACTTAAAGATCAACAGTCTTGTATTAAATGACTTGCCCAAAACTGTACTAAATTCCTTTGGAAGGGTCGATCTATCTCACTAAATCATAACATTTGAATTCCACTGAAGTACTAGATCCCATAATAATACAAGTTTTAATTCCAATAAAGAAACATGAACTATTGAGAATTAGCAATTCAGTGGTAAAAGCAGAAATTACTTCTTCTTAACATAATAAAAATACAATCCATATTCCTAAGGAAAATGCAGTGCATTTAACACACACTGATGAAATAAAACATAAGCTGGTATATATAAAAGATAAACATCACATTTGAGTAACAAGCTAATGGAAGAGTAACATCACACTGCTACAAGCAAAACTGGCAGAAAAAAAAATATTGCTTCACTTTCAAGGTGAACTTCTTGACATCTGTTCGTTACAGTCACTTAATATAATCCTCTACATCTTGGTCCCCTTTTCAGATTTTGTTACACAATTTTCAGGCAATAACCACAATGTATTTATCTGCACATAAATACTCCTCAACCCTTTAGGATTTTAGAGCAACACTACACTGAATTTAACCACACCATGTTGGCCTTATTACAGTACAAGGCAAAAGAAAACAAAATAATCAAACATAACATAATGGATCCTTACTTCTGATATGACACAGTACAGAAGTAGTCTAGCCCATTACTGTCCTTGGCATACTTAACAGAAGCTCAACATAAACACTCAAGTGAAATAGATGACAATGGAAAATTTCAAACTGCAGCACTAAAGGCATACAACCCAAAGCTTCTAGTGAGGCTGTACCTCAGTCACTTTGAGATGTTAAATACAACAGGGTGGTCAGCTACAAAATGCACTTTACGCTGCTATTCTACCCTCAGGAATTTCAGACAGCTCAGTGCTAAATTTGATCCCACCATTTCAGGTGTATAGAAGCACAACACTAGCTACAGCATGCTACAACTGAAAAAAAATGCTGCACACCAAAAGCACTCTATTTCTGGATTTGTAACCGGGAAAAGCCTAAAGATACAACATACAAGAGGTCACGGTCAGAGCCTCAAGGAAGTTCAGAGTTCGGGAAATTTTAAAGGAGCTATTTCAGGATAAAACAAAACTTAGAAATGCCATTCTATCTCAAAGGAATTCACACCACCTCACTTCCTAGTTAACAAGGTAGCAAAATTCAGAATATAAAATTTAGACTTTACTTTGTATACAGGAACAAAAATATCACTTTGGCTATTGAAATCAAAATACATATTTACTTTCAGACTATAGAGAATTAGAGCACATATATTCTGAATGTCAGTTTCAGTCAATCTGAACAACAGAAATTTAACAGCCTCCAAGTGGAAACTAGGCATACAGTAGTGCCAGACTGACAAAAAAGCCCTCTGATAGCTGAATTTGCCAGCTGCATCTAACAAGACCTTGTATCAGTTGTACTGAAAGAGATCACAATAAAGTTCTGGGAATTTCAATTCTATCAAGATTACTGGGTACAAAACACACTCAAGAATGTCTTTCATCAAAGGATTTTAAATCCTTTTTAGAGAGCAGGACACTGCCGCAGTCATGGGGTACAGAGCTAACCCTATATGAGACAGTGTACAGTCTGGGGAACATCTGAACGGTATTAGTTTTTTTTGTTTATACTGCATCCATTATATTGGATGTGAAATTCATTTGTTACGGGGTTACAAGTTCAACTGTTTTGGGACATATAACTTTTGGACTATATATTTAAGATATTATTTTGTGTGTAAAAGAAATGGGATTTTGCATTGGTGTACAACATAAAAAGTTTCATACCCAAATAGCATTATTAATACAGTGTATTTGTGTGTTTAATTTGAAATTAAACATTTAAACTTCTACTTTTTTGCTTAATGCCACAATGTTTTACATTCTCCTGAGCTAGCACCATCTCAAACAGTTGGGACTTCAGTTTAATGTCTCATCCAAAGGACGCCATACTCAGGAGTGAAACATTCCCTCCTATGCTGCACTGTATCAAGGGGAACATGAATCTAAGCATCTAGTGTGGGAAGAGAACTCAAAAACCTATTGATATTCCAAAACAAAAGGCAAGCATGGCACCTATTAAGCCACCAACACAGCATGCAACACCAAGCGAGAAAAATTCAAGCAATAAAACAGATTCTGAAAAAAGCTGCAAGGCCGATATCATAGAAAGCAACACTGCCTACTAAAGGGACAGTAAAGAAGTGTTACACTGAACAAAAAAGAGAAAAAAAATGGTCTGTCTTAAAACATGACCAAATTCAAGGAATGAAGCGAGTTAATAAAAACTCACAAGTTTCAAAGAAATAGTAAAAAATGTTTTTCTCACAAAATTTTTATTTAAAGATTTCTCTGATGCTAGTTTCACATGTGTCAATGAAGAAAGCTAGTTAACAGACCACATTAGTAAAGGAAAGTTTCAGACGCCAAGCTCACACAAGCGGAGAGATGGTCTGTGTGCAAGTCAGAGTTCCTAATCAACCTACAAGTCTGCGATAAATGAATCTAATGTCTGCTGGCCTCAGTACTACTGTTGACAAAGACAGCCTCCTCATAAAAGATCTATACTTAAAAAAGCAGTAGTAAGACAATGTGCACATTTAAAAAAGACAAGGTAACTATCTGCAAGAAAATGAAGTCAAATGGAGGGAAAATGAAAGGACATGCAAGAAAGTTTTACAAAAAATAAGTAGAAACAAAGTAAAAATGAGAACAAGTGGCTATGTAGGAACTGCAAAATGTGTTTATCTAGGGGTGAATGTGAGTGACAGCAAGACAGGGGAACTAAGCAATAACAATGGAAAACTATTTCAAAAACATAACTAAAGTATGGATGAAAATAACTGCAATGACTGAGTAATGTATCCTTCTGAGTCGTAAACTATGAAAAGACTTAAGACGGAGGTTTAGAAAAAAAAAAAGCAAACAAGGTGAATAGCAAATGGCAAAAGCTTAGGTATGAGTTACAGATGATGCTAAAGGAATTCTTAAAAGTGCAACCAAAAGTAATGTTTAATTGAACAAGACATGCCAATGGGATAACAGCAAAGAGAAATATTCAGACAGGGAGAAGATTTAAATCAATGTGTTAGAAAACAAAGGGATATACAAGGTAACCTTTAGAAAAATGATTAGACAAAAAACATTAAATTACTTTTTTTTTTTTTTTTTTTTAATGAATGACCAAATTATGTTTTTTTCTTAAAAGGTACGGGGATTTGGGACACTCCAGGAACTTAAAACCTTTTTTTTGTCAACATTGATTACAAACTAAGCTGCTGATGGGTGCACAGCACGATGTATTAAGTGGCAATATTGGGGACTGCTGTATACATTTGATACATTCCATGGATAGAAAACATAAAAAGGGATAAAGCATGTTAGCCAGAATTTGACTTGCATCATTCTACATTAGAGAGAGCAACAGCAGTGCAAGGGTGTCACCTAAGACAAGTGCTGCATGTATACTACAGAAAGATCAATTAAGGATTACACAGGTGGACAAGCTTAATCAATGTTAGCTGTCAAATGAAAAAAATGGAGAATTTTTGCTTTCTGCTATATTTATGTAGGTTGATGAAGACAGCCAGATATAAATTTGCATGGGGAAGATTAAAAAAATCGGGAGAAGAAAAAAATCTGTCATTTTCCAATACCTTCTTTATTCCTACGCATGGGTCTTGGGATGAGACAACCTCTCCCAATATGCAGTGGTTATTAGACATGGAACCATGTGTCTCAGCTATAAAGATTTTCTCAGAATATCTGGATTTTTGCCTCTTATTTTTAGTCTGATCCTCATAAAAGGTGTGGTTTTCTGGCAAATTGTTTGCGATTAATGTCACTAAATACCAGATACTTGAGTTTGACTTCATATCTTCTAAAAAAATGCATGCTAAAATAAAACCTGCTATTCTATCAACTTTAGAAGATTTTAATAGCAATAAGTAAAATCTGTCCCAGAATTCGGACATTTGTCCCCCCATTGTTTTTGGCTTTGTCAAAATTGCTTGCACGAAGTTGACATGTATGCACGGAACCAATGTTGGATGTGGCACTGGCCATTAGGGACACAGACCCACCCATCCAAGTACTCCCCACGAACGTCCAATAGCAATTTGGAGAATTAGCAAAATCAAACTTGTGTTATGCCTTTGTGCAGTCACCAGAGCTCCTAACAAAAACATGACTAGCTGCATGAAGGATATGCAGACACCATAGATGAGGCATTAGGCATTATTACTGTGAACACATCCAGAGAACTGACAGCAGTGCTAATACACCACTATGACATCTGATATAGAAGTAAAGACAAAATAAAGCCTTAAAAGTAGAAGAATTACAGTTGGAAAAAATTTTGGGAAGAAAAATGAATGGGGAGTACGGAAAGCATGTGGAAGGTATGGAATGGATAAATGAAAATGCTTCAATGATTAAAGTCAGCTTTACTACCGTTAGCTGTTTTTTGAGGCACCAGGTTTCCATTTCAAAACAAAGAAGACAGGATTTTAAACACTAGTCTGAAGTATTTGAAGTAGCAGGCAGAATTATTCTGTAATTAAAGATGGGAGAAGATCTTGCTCATGATAAATCCATTTTACATTGTTTACAGAAAAAAAAATGTAGAGAAGGAAAGGAGAAAAAGAAGGATTCAGTGCAAGAAATGAGTCTGATATCATAAAGTATCTTTCTAAAAGGAGCTTTTCTCCTCGGGTGTCCACTGAAAACGGGCCATTGGCTCAGATGGACTAACCCGGATAACAAATGTCAAATAAATAAGTATGAGTGGAATAAACAATGTGGAAAAAAACAGCAGAAGTAACACACATGGAAAAGTTAGAACATGGTTTCTCTAACAGAGGAATACTGTCAAATTATAATGAATTTTTAGAGATATCAGTATAGAGTAAGATTGCATGGTTAAGTGACTATATTTAAAAAGTTTGATGAAGTCTAGGTGGGTGACAAACACACTTATGTTATAGGTTTCATGCAACTGTCTTTTTGTAGAAAATAAAAAATATGTAATGAAATAGCAAAAAAACGTTGAAGGGTTTTATCTTTTCATATGTAGGATTTTAAATGGCTACTCTGTGTGGTGAATATTAACGGGAGTCTGAAATGTACGACATTTGAAAGAAGAAACAGTTAACAAGAATATAAAAGAAAAGGGAAACAATACACCACTGTCTCTCTGTGGGAACCTTAACCCCTTACTTGGGACTTATTTGGAAAACAGCAGGACTAAACCTGTACAGAAAATACAGGATTCTGAAGTAATGCAAGGTATAAATTCAGTAAACGTGAAAGGGAAAAAGTAAAACTATAAAGAATGATTTCAGTAGTGGTACATTTCTGAGAAGGAACATTAATGAAAAACTGTGTGGTATGGAAAGCATATGGAAGGTGTGGATTGGAAACTTAGCATGGTACTTTTCCGTTATACTCCTACCATGTCTTCGTGCTGCAGGTGCTGATGTCTTTTCTCATTATGTAGTCTTTTATGCAGGACAAAGAAATGGTTATTGTTAAAGTAACTAAAATAAGCAGAGGAAGAAGGAATTGTTATGTTTGTAATGTTAACAATACATTCAAAGCCGTAACCTGTTTTCCCGTTGCTGTGTTTTGCAAGAAAGCAGGAATTCTAATGTTAAAACTGGACGATGCCTTCAGTCTTCTTGCGCTGCACTGCCCTGTTTTGCTTATATGTAATCATACATTTAGGTGTGACATATACTTATTGTGAAGTGATGTAGAGGAAGAAAAAAATGTTTTTTGTATATACACATCTTCGTTCTGCTGGCGCTGCTCTATGTAATCATTCAAGTAGGAGTGACATGTTTATTTTGAAAAGATGTACGGGCATAAGAAATGTTTTTGTGTGTGTGTGTGTATATATATATATATATATATATATATATATATATATATATATATATATATATATATATAATTTTACAGTTTTACTTCATGGAAAACAGTAACAGCAAACATAAAAATAAAGTCAAATATTTATTGTGAAAAAAGTACATGAAGAAGGAGTTCTGTTTTGGCTGCAACACCTTTAATTCATGGAGAGCAAAACATTCAACAGGGATCACAGCAGTATGAACTATTCATTGAAAGGAATCATTCATAGCAAATATTCTAACTCTAACTAGGAGTCATGAAAGTAACGACTGCATGTAATATAGAGGATACCCTCTCCTTGTAGGTTTAATACTCTCATACTTGGTATAAATCCATACAGCTGCTATCCATAATTATATCACACAATCCCTTGTACTATTTAAATGTTTGTTTTTATACAATTACTGTATTATTTAAATTGTATTCTACTGTGGAGCTTTTCTCCTTGGGTCTCCACTGAAAATGGGTTTGTTAGACCCAGTGGACTATCCCAGTAATCAAATGCAATAAATAAATAAAACATTTCACATTTACTATGTAAGCGGCTCCACATGAATTCAATCAGATAAGACTGTAAATGTTGGCGAGCAGTCCCTCAATGCTGTTTATTCCGCCACTTTACAGTACCCCACAAGCGCTCCACTTTCTGGGTATGACACCCAGTATCTGGATCAACAAAATTATAGGAGTGATTCACAGTCAAATGGTGACATCCAGCCACTTCCAATTCCTCACATTGATAGCCTTTCCAACAGTCGGAGAAAATAGTGCTTCCATCTTTTATACATTGTCCTGTATTGCTGACAGTAATGTTTTTGCTGATCGGTCAGGAACAGCAACAAGGAAGCATTCATTTGTTTCCCGACACACACCTCCAAAGACCCTGACCTACATTAGCTTTCCTTCGGGTGAATAAGCTCTCATCAATCTCAACCACTCTGTTTGGGCCACCAATTTTCACATTGGGACGACATAACAACTAACTGGCACATACCTCTCTTGAGGTAATTATTCCAATCCATAGTTGTATTATGATTCAGTTGTAGCTGTGTTTGGCAGAATTCAACAGATGTCAACTCCAGACACCATAGACAAATGACTCTAACAGCAGTTACAAACGGTAAGTGGGATCCATTAAACCAAGTGCGAGTTCGGACACCTTTTTCTTCCCTGCAGGAACGAAGGCTGCATAGCCATTTGGGGTTAGAGGTATACTTCATTTTCATTAAATGATTACTGGAGCACAATCTCCATTTGTGTAAAATACCTCTATCTTTAAGAAATGTAACAGCCGCTTCTTCATTTGTGGGCAAATCCCACAATGTAACATCCATTGCAGCCATAGTAGTCCTTAACATTCTATGTCAGAAAACAATTTCTCATTACTGTTTCTCGTGGAGTTATCCCTGGGGTGAATTTTCTGTTTCCCATCCACTTATCAAGATTTCTCTTGAAGAGGGCCAGCGAGGTGCTCTGCTTGACATGTATGGGAAGTCTCTGGGTTATGAATCTGTCCCTCCAGCATGTTCTGTTAATTGTGGTAATGAGGTTGAGGTCTCTGCAGTGTGTGGTGCGGAGGGATTGGGATTTCTTTAGATGTAGCACTTCTAACAGAGCTGGGTCAGACATGGCTTTGTAAGTCAAGCAGAGATTTTGCCTCTAAGTAGGTGATATGAGAGAGAGAATAGTTGGAGTGTTTTTGAGTCTGTCTATACAGAACAAGTGTTTAAGGCCTAGGATCCTCTTTGTGAGGTACTTTTGCGGCATCTCCAGTTGTTGCAGGTGTCTAGTGAGGTACATGCCAAATGGGGCATTGTAATTGATGATTGGCCTAATGAGGGAAGATTAGAGGGAGACAATGACTTCTTTCTTCCTGGATGCAAAGCCCTTAGTAATGAGATGTGCAACATAGAAGAACTTTCTGATCACAGTGACAATGTGATCAAGCGAGAGGTTGCTGTCAACCTGTGTTTCCAGATCTCTTATAACGCCTTCTGTGCTCAGTGGGCTACCATCAATGTGGTAATTCATGGGAACCAGGTTTTTCCCAAAGGGGATGACGACATTTTTTAGCACTGAGCTTAAGGCCATGATTCTGACACCAGTCGGTCACAGTGAGGCCATTCTGTAGGATGTCAACATCACTTGGGGAGTTAATAGCAGCTCCCAACTTGCAATCATCTGCGAACTTTGTCAGCCAGAGTCCCTCCGTGTTGGCCTGGACTTCAGAGAAGTAGATACCAAACAGGAGAGGACCCAGGGCCGAACACTGGGGGACTCTACTTGTGACTAATCAGCAGTCTGACTTGGAATCAGCTACTTTCACACTGTGGGTTCTGTGAGCCAGTTTCCAACCCACCTAGTGATACAGGGGTTGATGCCAATCTTAGTAAGTTTTTCTATGATTTTTGAGTGGGGAAATGGTATCAAAAGCCTTGGCCAGATCAAGGTAGGCTGTATGAACCACCTTGCCTTCATCCACAACTCTGGTGACTGACTCAAAGAAGTTGACCAAGTTGAGCAGGCATGATCTACCCTTCACAAAACAAAATTGTGTGGGATCCAGAGTTTGGAGATTCCCTATATCCTTGTTTCTTAGGTCCATGATGATGCATTCCATAGCTTTGCATATCAGACTCGTTAGGCTAATGGGGCGCGATAGTTCCCAGAGTCTGTAGTCGCTCCTCCTTTGTGCAGACAGATGACTGTAGCAGTGTGCCATTCGGCAGGGACAAAACCTGAGGTGAGGCTGAGACTGAACAGGTCACACAGGTGAGGTGCCAGTTCACTCTGTAGTTCATGTAGAACACAACCAGGGATATTGTCAGGTCACACAGAAGCTGTATTCTTGGCCTTTGACAGTGCTGTTTTAACCTGTGCAGCAGTAATACTGGATGCCTGGCAATCTACTAGTATTGTGATTGGTCTTTTGGGGGGGGGGGGTAAAAGTTAGCATTGAATCTGTCAGCCACTACTGGCAATATCTGCTGGCTCAGTTTAGGAGGTACCATTGTGCAGTATCTCAGAGCAAATCTGGGTATTGCCATGGAAATTCTTTACATAACTATAGAAGGCCTTGTGGTTGTCTTTACTATCTGCTGCATTTCTGTTTTCATACCTAGCTTTAGAGGATTTGATGAGGGATCTCAACTTTTTGTTGAGGCAGATAAGGGAGTTTTTCCAGTCCTGGGACTTTAACTTATTCCGCATCAGTTTCCTCCTTCTGTTGTAGAATTTGTTTATGGCAGGGGACCACCAGATTGGCTTCCTTTTTTTGGAGGAGTGTGTCTTGGTTCTATTTGGGTGTGGCGAGATCCATGCATTTGTGTACATGTTCGTACAGTGCACTGGTGTGAGATTCTGCAGTCATGCAACTATTCTCCATTTGCATGGGTGTACTGAAGTTAGCCACCTCCGTTTTTAGGATGCCAAAGTTAGCTTTGCAGAAGTTGTTCATGGTGGTTACCTTTGCTTGCTGGAAAATAGTAACTGTTACAGCATAAATCTTGATGTTTGTGATGCTTGAAGGTTTAATAAGGATGGGAACACCATAAAATAAATGTGGGGAGGAGATAACCAAGGCTATACTTGCCACTACTTCTTGTGTCGGTGAGAAAACCTTTTTGGTTCTATAAATAGGTTCATAGGTTGGTACTAGTCTGTCAGCCCTAGGGCCTATACAAACCTAGCCATAACATTTCCCTGGCTATTTCTTCCCACACTATTTACTTCCCAGGACCCCTGTCTAGCAGGGCAATTGACTTGATCCCCGGGGTGAATTTCCTTTCTCTCATCCAATCGTCAACGTTCCTTCTGAAGAGGGCCAAAGAGGCACTCTGCTTGACATATATGGGCACATCTAGTAAGCAGTAGTATTGTTTTTTTCTCAAGGGTTGAGTACAAGTTGTGAGTTACAAAGCCATGTTTCAGCTGCTGTTAAAGCTTCAAGTATTTGTTTTGAGATGTGCTATGTTGTTAGATGTGCAAATGAGCAAATGAGAGTGGAGTCACCTGTGTACTATATTAGTGCGGGTCTGTTGTGTGGATGCGTGGTGGGTGTTAGTGAGAATGTTAAAGATGAGAGGCAAAAGGATAGAGCCTTGTGGTACACCGGTGGTGACTGGGAGGTATGGAGAGCCATTTTACTGACTGATCCCTACTACATAGGTAGCTTTTGAACCATAGAAAGGTGGCCTTACATCTAATCCTAACCCAGGAGCCCAGCCATGTATCACCACATCTGCTTTCACCTCCCAACCTGTACAGAGACCTATTGAGGGCATCTGAAGTAGAAGTTTGCTGTGACAAACTGTGTCAAAGGCTTTATAAAAGTCTAAAATAAAATACTAGGCTGCAGTTCTCTTTAGCTTTATCATCAGCATCTATAAAGGTTAGAAGTGCAGTGATAGTACTACAGGAAGGACGGAAGCCATGTTATGTGGGGAACATGAGTTCTTCCTGCAGGTGACTGTTTGCAAAAAGGGATGATATTGTTAAAGGTTTAAAGTTAGTAATATCTGTTTAATTTCCTCCTTTGTGCAGACGGATATTTTGTGATTTTTCCTGACAGGGAACATGGGATTCCTGGACTGACCTACTCATAAGGATTGAGACAGGGTAGGCTGTGCTATCACCTGCTATTTTAAAGGTATTCGCTTGGAAGGTCATCAGCTGAAGTTTAAGAATACTTGGGATGTCAGCACATGTTGGAAGGTGAAAGCAGATGTGGTGATACATGGTTGCTGGGCAGGATTAGGATTAGATGTTGGCGAATCCTTGATTAGAGATGCTATGCTATCTATGAAATAAGAATTTAACTATACTGCGGTTTTGAGTGATGAGTTATTGGGAGAGGGGTTAGGGTTGAATTTATGGCCAGATGCAAGATTTCTTTAATGGCTGTCCGGTATTTTTTTAGGGTTGTGCTTACTATTATTCTGAAAGTTATTATAGTATAGTTTTTTGTCTTCATTAATTTGCTTTTTAGTAAGATTGTGAAACATTCTAAATTCAAGGTAGTGTGGTGTTTTATACTTTTGCAGTTCTTTCCATGGCTTTTCTATACTCTGCATTAGCATTCTAGTATTCTTTCTCGATAGCCAAATTGAATTATTTGTTTTTAGTCTCTTCTTTCTAGGAGATGCAAGGCTATTCAAGGTGTTCAGGAAAGTTGTACTGAATTCAGTTACAGCATCATCTAAGAGGATGATTTTTAGGAAGTTCCAGTTAATAATGATAGGTACACAAAGAACATTTCTGGGTTAAACTTGGAAAGGTTGTTATAACGATGCTATTTAAGTCGATGTGCGAGATGTCTGGTTGTATAAATTGGGAGCTGATCACCAAGACAGTCACACATTTTACTGGGGATGGTGCATTTACTAGGGTCCAATACCAGAATCTAATCTAACAGTGAATTTGATGTCTTGCTATAAAGTGTGGGGCTATTAAATTACTTGTGTGAAACCAAGTAGGTTCATGCTAGATTATGTCCTACCAGCTGACATTCACATCACTTAGTAGTATGATTTCTTGTGGAATTGTTATGGATATCCACTGTAGGATACTTCCAGTAAACCTGCATTATTGCCAAGAGGGATGCATCGAATGATGAACCATTATAAACAAACGTGTAACTTTAGGAACATTATGAAAAGCTCTGATAAACTGAATTTTGGTACTGGTTTGTTTTAAGGGGAAATGTGATAGTTCTTGGGAATTATTAAAGCAATGACTCCATCTTTCGTCTTTATATGGTTATTACAGATGATGATATAGCTGGGAGGTGTAATTTCACAGTTACTTATACTGGGTTTAAACCAAGTTTCAGTTAGAGAAAGAATCAGGTTTATGGTGTAATCCAGGCACACAGTTCAGCAATATCTTCCACTTCTAAAAATTATGGCAGCAAAAATAAGATACTGGGGTTGGGGGTGGACTGTTGTAAGGTTAGAGTAGAGTAGTGTGTGGAAGAAAGTTGTATTTATGATCATTGTGATAGGTCAGGCCAAGATAAGGGTGAATGTCTCTCCTAGAAGGATTTTACTATATTGGGGAATTACTGATGCTTGCTTTTGGAGAGTATTTTTCCACCTAATTTCTGTTCGAGTTGAATAAGAAGTTATGTACTCACCATAACGTTCCATCTGAGTAGATAAACTTCATTTGTCAGCAACCTGTGGGTATCGGATCAGACTTCAGATCCGAGCCGGCAGTTTTCAACAGCTTAGATCCGAGCTCCTAGCTCCTCCCTCTACCCATAAACCCCTGCCAGACCTGACTGACCTCAGATCAAGTTTGCTCCCAAGCAGCAATTGCTACAGATTTACCAATTTCAAAAATCAGCTCTGAAGACAGCAAATGTGAATAATCGAAGGTCAGGGGGAAGGTTGCTGACAAATGAAGTCTATTTACTCAGATGGAATGTTATGGTGAGTGCATAACTTCTTAATCTGAAGTAGTTAATTTAATTTGTGCAGCAACCTGTGGGACAGAGTCCCCAGCTACCTGAATCTTGGGCGGCCATCATGGAAGGATGTTCCAGAGCACTGCAGAGCCAAAGGATGCTCCCCCTCTGGAGATCATATCCAGCTTATAATGGTTGATAAAGGTATGAGATGAGGCCCAAGTGGCAGCCGAACAAATATCATCTAAAGGAACCCTGGATCTAAAAGCAGCAGAGGTAGACATAGATCGGGTAGAATGGGCACGGACTCCCTGAAGCACGGGCCTACCAGAACTTTCATAAGCCAAAAGAATACATTGCGAGATCCATTGAGACAACGTAACTTTGGATACCGATTTATCCAAATTCATTTTGGCAAAGGAGATGAACAACTGGTCGGATTGCCTATGACCAGATGTCCTGTGAATATAGAATCAAAGTTGTCTATGCACATCCAACGAGTGTAATTTGTATTCTCTCTTGTTGTGATAGTTGGGAAAGAAGACTGGCAGATTAATGGACTGGTTGATATTGGATTCGGAAGCAACCTTAGGGAAAAAGGAGGGATTGGTCCTGAGGTATCCTTGTGGAAGGTTAGATATGGGGGTTTGACACAAAGGGCCTGAATTTCAGAAACTCTTCTAGCAGAGGTGATGGCGACGAGAAAGGCAGTCTTCCAAAACAAATACTTGAGTTCCACTGAAGCTGCAGGCTCAAAGGGGGGAGCTGTCAAAGCCTGAAGCACTAACGACAAATCCCATGGAGGTACCACTTCCTTTACCGGAGGTCTGAGAAGGAAGGTGCCCTTCAGGAAGGTCTTGCACAGCTTAGAAGTGATCAAGGGACGCAGATCATGTCTGACATGGTAGTGAGAGATAGCTGCTAGTTGAACCTTGACAGTAGAACAGCTAGCTCCCTGGTGAAATAATCCTGATAAGAAGTCTAGCACCGCAGGTAAAGGAGCTGTGAAGGGATCCAAGTTTTGACGTTCTGCCCAGATAGAGAAACATCTCCATTTGCTGCTGTAAACGTTCCTAGTAGAAGGCTTGTGGGCTGCAATGAGAATAGCTTTGACTGGGGAAGAG
The DNA here is from genome assembly GCF_019279795.1 of Protopterus annectens. Lineage (NCBI taxonomy): Eukaryota > Metazoa > Chordata > Ceratodontiformes > Protopteridae > Protopterus > Protopterus annectens. Next base: position 1,028,332,396 of record NC_056748.1, read on the forward strand.
ATGCTGGGAGTCCTGGCTAGGAGTGGAACTGGAACAGCCAAACTGTGAGCTTGAGGCTGTCCAGGTTCGGGGTCGGGAGACCCAGAGGGTGGGAGATCAGATCTGGGAGGGGATCTAGAATCCAAGGAGGATTCACCAGATGAGACCAAAGGTAAGGAAACCAGGTTTGACGAGGCCAGAATGGGGCGATGAGGATAATCCTGCTCCCCAACCAGCTGGCTTTCTGTAGAAGCTTTAGCATCAGGGGGAGAGGTGGATAAGCATAAAGCAGACCGGGAGGCCAAACATGCACCAGAGTGTCTCTCGGGGATTCCCCGACTTGGGGAATTAAAGCGAAATAGCTGTTGCATTTGGTGTTTGAGGAAGAGGCGAAAAGATCGCAACAGGGCTGCCCCCATTTGGCAAAAATCTGATCGCTACGTGCAGATTGAGAGACCACTCGTAAGGGGAAAGGATGGTGCGACTGAGTTTGTCCACCAGGATGTTGGCCCACCCCGGAATGTGTGTTGCAATGAGAACACGGTTGGTGGAGATCACCCATTCCCACACTCTCATGGCCACTCGACAGAGCGGGTAAGACCTGGTTCCCCCTTGTTTGTTGATGTACCAGACAACCGACATGTTGTCCATCTGGATCGCAATTGTCCCTACAGGAAGAAGGTCCTGAAGTGCTTGCAACGCTAACAGCAGTGCCCTCATCTCTCGGACATTGATATGCAAAGAGGTCTCCGCATCGTTCCACGTGCCTTGGACAGTCCTGCCCGAAGAGTGCCCCCACCCGAGGCGAGAGGCATCAGTGGTCACCGTGGCCAGGGGAGGGGCCATAGAGAAGGGGCATCCCGTGTGGAGATCCGGAGATTGCAGCCACCACACGAGAGCCCTCTTGCAAGCCCTGCTGAGGGAAATGGGATGACTCGGAGGGTAGTGAAGAAAGGACCACTGGACTTGGAGGGTCCACTGTAAGACCCTCATGTTCAGACATGCCATAGGTAACAAGTTGATTGCCGCTGCCATTGAGCCTAGAGCCCTCAGGACCAATTCCGCCGGAGGAGATGAAGATAGAAGGATGGCCCACACATCAAACCTCAGGGTTTGAAGTCTCTCTGGGGTTAAGAAGGCTACAAGATTGATGGTGTTTAATCTGGTCCCAATGAAATCTATGACTCGGGTCGGTGTGAGAGCAGATTTGTCCATATTTATTGTGATCCCTAGCCAGGGAGCAAGACGAAGAAAATAATCCCTGGCTGTACAGAGTAGATGCCTTGTCGAGGCGGTCAGGAGCCAGTCGTCCAGGTACAGGAAAACTTGTATTCCCTGGAGCCTCTGGTGGGCTGCTATCACTGCTAGCACTTTGGTAAACACCCTGGGGTTTGAGGTGAGACCAAAGGGGAGAGTCCTGAATTGGTAATGACTGTCCCCTAGCCGGAAGCGGAGAAACCTCCTGGATCGTCTGTCCATTAGAATATGATAGTACGCATCCTTGAGGTCTATCAAGCACATCCAATCGTTCTCCCATAATAGGGGGAGAATAGATTGAAGAATGACCATCCGGAACTTTTCTTTGGTTACTGACAGGTTCAAAAGGGAGAGATCGAGGATTGGTCTTAAGTCCCCCGTCTTTTTTGGCACCAAAAAGAACCTGGAGTAAAAACCCGATCCGAGCTTGTCTGGTGGGATGTGTTGGATGGCTCTTTTTTCTAGGAGATGCCAGATTTCCGCAGGTGCGACCTCCCTCTGATCGGGTGGGACATCGGGGAGGTGTTTGGGGAAGAGAAGAAGGCAAGGGAAGGGGATCTGGTAACCTCTTGATTTGATGCGAAGCACCCAGCGGTCTGTAGTGATGGACTCCCAAGCTGCCAGGTGCCTCGAGAAACACCCCCCCGACTGCCTCCAGAGTGGAGCAGTTGGGCAACCCTTCAGGGCTGTTGCGTGGGCCGGTCAGAGAAAGGTTCTCTGGACCCAAAGTTCTTTGGGCCCCCTCTGCCTCTAGGGCGGCGTCCTCCCTGTCCTCCTCTGCCGCGGAAGGACTGGGGTCCGGAGTGGACTGAGACTGTTGCGACTTCCGGAACCACATCTTCTTCTGCCCCTTTTGGTTCTTGGAGAAGGACCTCTGGGGAGCAGAGAAGCGGACTCCGACGGCAGACAACGTCTTCCCGTCCTTTTCGCTCTGGACCAAGGTGTCGTGAATGGTCTTCCCAAATAGGGCAGAACCATCAAAAGGGGCATTTGCGAAAGACGCCTTGAAGGGTTCCGCGAAATCACAATGCCGGAGCCAGGCCTGACGCCTCATGCCGAGACCTACTCCGCTGGCTCTAGCGGCTCCTTCCGTGGCATGGGATAGTAGCCGCATAGAGGTATTGGAAATGAACCTAAGAGTGGCCATACGGGTGGAGTACAACTGTTTGTCCTCCGCCGACATGGACTCCGGGGGCGATGCAGCGCATTCCTTAATAAGATCCCACTGCAGCCAAATAATGTGTGCCATGTAGTTCAGTGACCTCACCGAGAAGGACGCTGAACTAAACACCCGCTTCCCTAGGCGGACCATCGCTCGGGACTCCTTGCCTGGGGGGTGGACCAAGGGGCTCTCCTGAGCTACTTCCCTCTTAGGGGCCGCCGACATCAACATGGCATCTACGGGAGGACCCTTGCTTCAATGGGGCCTGTCGGCAGGGGGACTGAGGATACTGTCAGGGTGCTTCGGGACTGGCTCCACAGTGTCCGGCTCCTTCCACGCCCTGGTGGTAATCAGGTCCACCAGGGGGTCGGCCGGACGGGACACCCAAGAGGTAGAAGGGCCTGCTTCAAATGCCTCCAGGAACACGGCTTCGTCCGAGGTCGGCTTTGGGGCAGACCACCCCCCTCTGATCCTAAGCATTTCCATGATGTCCCCAAAGGGGACATCCTTGGGGGATGACCTTGGGGAGCCTTCCCCCTCCTCCAAATCCGTGTCTTCGGTCAAGGACTCAGAGGAGTCCAAGTGCCTCCTCTTGCACTTCCGCTTGTAGGGATCTCCTCGGGGAGGCTGTCCGAAGAGGCCTCACCAGCAACATCCTGTTCCAAGGGAATGACCTTGGACATTGAAGCAGGCTGTCCGTGGGGCCAAGTGATGGAAGTCAGACCCAACAGAGAAGGAGTGCGGGGCGGAGCTGTGGCAAGGACCAGGGGCCTGGAAGCAGTCGACAGAGCCCTCTCGACCACGTCGAACGCCGAGGGAGAGCCGCTCTCTCTGGGATCCGAGAGCGGGCCCTCACTCGGATCCGACAGGCGGATTGGGGCCGGCGCCGAAGCAATCGTTTCCGACGGCCCAGTATGCTCCGACCTGGAAGGCGCCGAAGGCATACTGAAACCCTCGGATCCGAAGCTCAGCCCTCTGCTCCGACAGCTCGGATCAGACAAAAACAGACCCGACAGGCTCGAGGGAAGAGTCAGCGCTGAAGTAACAGAGACTATCTGTGTCGACCCACGCCCAGTTCCAAGGCTTCCCCGCTCAGAAGGCTCCGGACCCGGGAAGCGGGACGGAGAAGGAGCTATCGGGGCAAAGAAAGGGGTCAAGCTCCCCCCCGGAGGGGGGGGAGGCAGGAGCACTCCCATCTGCAGCTGGGCCTGGAGGAATCTTCGCATCATCCGGTTGAAGTCTGCGTCGAAAAGGCTGCGCATAGATCTCGAAGAGGCCACCGAGGCGGGACGGGAGTGCCACCTAGATGACCTCGAAGGAGATCGGGTCCCGGTGAAAAACAAGGGGACCGGATCCGAGAAGGAAAAACCGGGAAGCCCTGGAGGGAGAAGACCGCTTAGCCGGTGGAGCCGAAGCAGAGGCATCGGCCCTCCACTTGTGGTGCTTTTCCTGGCCTCCCTCTCCTCCGGGCCTACAGCAGGAGGTTGAGTCCTGGCCAGGGGGACAGAGGCAGGAGCGGTCGCCGCCGAAGCCGCGGAGGTAGCCACGGTAGGACCGGAGGCCTAAGCTGAATCTGGGGGCAAAAGACCCACCAGGATCAGCTTGGATCTCCGGTCCTTGAGTGCCCTGGGGTTGAACGCCGCACAGATGGTACACCCAGAGGAAAGGTGTCGAACCCCAAGGCACAGAACACACCGAGTGTGGCCATCAGCCGGTGAAAGCTTATTGCCACACTCAGTGCACTTCGAAAAGAGAGGTTTTGGAGCCTCAGACATTTTTAAGCTAAAGAAACACACACGCTAGGCCCCAACACACACACACAGACCCCAACGAACCAGCGAGGGAGAGGGAGGGAAAAATATATAAACTAAAGAAGATTTAAGCTAAGGGAAACAGGTACGGACCTAACACACGGTACTCACACCAAAAGTACAGAAAGAAAAAAAAAGTAAAAAATGTTTCTATTTTTTCTCACAGAAATTCGCTAACGATGGAGCTCGAGAATCCAGCTGCTGACAACAAGCACGGCAAACTAGATCTGAGGTCAGTCAGGGTTGGCAGGGGTTTATGGGTAGAGGGAGGAGCTAGGAGCTTGGATCTAAGCTGTTGAAAGCTGCCGGCTCGGATCCGAAGTCAGATCCGATACCCACAGGTTGCTGCACAAATGAAGTTAACTACTTCAGATACTGAGTTAATCTGTCTATATTTGGAGTAAAAGTGAGGGGGCGTCACTAAATAGGTCCGGTATGATATGTGGACAGTGCAGGCAGGAAGTATGAATAGGTGTTTAGGACAGAATTGGAGATTTGTTGAGAGCTATTATACGCATCATGGTAGGATGAAAGATGGCCTAGTAGCAGAAGAATAGAGGTTAAGCAGCATAGTAGCATGATTAGGTAAAAGGATCTGTATGTTATAGCTGGCAGGTAGTGGAGAAGTAGGGATCAGGAAGGAAAGAGTTGTTGCAAGGTAGAAGGATTTTAGTGGTGGAGGAGTCAAAGCTGACAGACAGTAGATAGGAAAGAAGTATATTTTATGAAGGAAGAGAGCTAGGTTGTCCTAGTATCTTCTCTGGAATGTAAGGAATAGAAGGGTTTAAAAGGTTAGACATTGAGAATGTACCAAAACAGGAAAATGCAAGGGTTTATTTGGGAAAAGTAGATGACACAATGTGGAACAGATAGGTGCTGTTAGGGAGAGGTGTAGCTATGAATGTCTATACAGCAAAGCAGTATGGGAGGGGGAAGACAGCTGGGAAAGAAAATGGAAGTTGAGACTTGGGTAAAAAGAAACAGGACTGTTTGTATAATAGTACTAAAGTTGTTTGGGAAGAGTTATGGAATAGGAGTTACAAGTGTAATGTAAGTGTAGGAAGTATGACAGAGTAAGATGGCAGTGGGTGGGATCAAATTATAACAGTAAAATAAGTTTATTACCAGTACAAAGCAATTCACAGTGAGGTACCAAGCAGAACAGGTTTGATTTCATTTTTTGAATGCAGAAACCTGTTAGCCAGGAAGACTAAGTAACTGGCATATACAGTGTAACCAACTGGTCAAGAGAAAGGACAGTGGCCAACTTAGTAAGTGGTTCTTAGACTGCAAGAACAACTGTCAGGGGGGATATTAAAAACTAATTTCCAGCACAGGCAGGCACGTATTTGACTAGATGAAGTTTAAGAACTTTGCTGTGTATCACGTTAAATTTGCTTGCATTGTACAACGACAAAATTATCAGAGAAAATGGTTGGGAGTTGGCCCTTGTGACAAAGCTTCAACAGTATCTGGGATGAAAGTAGTGACCCTAAGCTTTGCCCTGTGAGGAAGCTGGTGAATGAGTGAAGGAGGAGAGAATAGTGAGGGAATATTTAGCAATACATTCCAGTGCAGTGACCCTCCCACCCTCAGGTCTAATTATAATCAGATAAGAACAGTAACAACAATCCCACACCATATAATAAAAATAGCAATGAAAATCCCACACCTTATAATAAAAATAGCAATGAAAATCCCACACCTTATAATAAAAATAGCAATGAAAATCCCACACCTTATAATAAAAATAGCAATGAAAATCCCACACCTTATAATAAAAATAGCAATGAAAATCCCACACCTTATAATAAAAATAGCAATGAAAATCCCACACCTTATAATAAAAATAGCAACGAAAATCCCACACCTTATAATAAAAATAGCAACGAAAATCCCACACCTTATAATAAAAATAGCAACGAAAATCCCACACCTTATAATAAAAATAGCAACGAAAATCCCACACCTTATAATAAAAATAGCAATGAAAATCCCACACCTTATAATAAAAATAGCAACGAATGGGGATTGAAGGCAGCTGAAACTATGGCAGTGCTGTACTTTAACATCTACTGTTATGGTAAGTCTAGTACACACCTGTACTATGTTCATCATAAATCACCGTTACAGTAGCCCAAGTTATATGGGACAAATACTGAAGCTTTAATACATAGGGAGAAGGGTCATGGTCTAGGATCTCCTGGAGAGTCATCTTAGCAAAGCCTCTGAAATGTTTGGTAAAGGTGTGCATAGATGACCAAGTTGTTTCTCTAGTATATTTCCAGAGTGAACTCCTTTCCAAAAAGTCTGTGAAGTAGCCACAACCCTGGTAGACTAGGCTCTGGTTTTGCCTGCAAGTATGTTGACGTGGTGAGAACAAAAGGCAATAGTATGAGACAATCATTCATAAACTGTCTTTCATCACAGACAGCCACTTTTTCTTACTTTCATAGGAAATAAACAGTTGCTTCAAAAGTCTTGAAGTTTTTTTGGTTTTTTTTTGTCATATCAATGTAGTATCAGAACTGCTTGTACATTCACAGTATATAAAATTCTCTCCCTCTCATGTTTTTTTTTTCTGGTTCTGCAAAGAAAATGGAGATGAATTGCCTGGATCAATGCAAATGCTGAAACAACATTAGTTACAGAGGAAGGGATGACTTATCATACCAGTTTGTAACTCAGATACTCATCTGGCAGAACAGCAATGAGTAACACCAATTCCGGACAAGAACTGCCATAATGGTTAAGGTGTTTACCTCACAAACAAGTAGTACAGGGTTTGATTCTCACAAAGGGAAATTAGTTAGGCTTAAAATGTCCCACTTGGGTAGCTAGCCTAGTACACACCTATGAACCTATGTAATAAATTACCTTGTGAGCAGCTTCATCAGGAAAAACAGTGCAAGTTTTTGCAATAAAAAAAGATCTCAAGAAGAAGCCACCTGCATTCCAGGTGGATGGATATATAATAAAAAAAAATTTCAAAAACTTTTTTACTTGAGGTAGGGGGGATGTAAGGGAAGACAAACAGAGATGGCCTAAAAATTAATCTAGACAGAAGATAAAGAAAGCCCAGAGTATATTCACTCACACAAATACTGTAGAACCAAGACTTTATGGCTTCAAAGAGAGTTCCTAGTTATGGTCATGGAACCAACTAGCAAATCATTTCCACTTACCCATATACGATTTCCTAAAAGCAGGTTTCTGAGCAAGTCCATTCTGTGAGGCAACATGCGGCAATTGCTCTTGGCCATTTTCAAAAGAAGGGAGAACCACTATTGTCTGGGCCTAACAGAAGTCATCATAATTATCTTTAGAGACAGTCCTTCTGCACCTTTAGAAGAATCCTCATTATCAGAAGAAAGGGTGAAAAGACATACAGAAATATTCTTGACCATGTAAATGAAAAGCATCCATCTTGCAGAAATGTGTGCAAAAAATCCTGGAGCAGAATTTTTGTAATGCTCTATTGTGGCTTGAAACAAACAGATCTAGAAGTTTTCCTCACATATTGGCCAACTTTCATTCGAGGGGGTCTATCCTGTTCCTGCTCAGCTTGCCTGCTGTATGTTTTGCTTTGATGAAATGCAGGTAGCCTGGAGGGATAGAGTAAACAGAATCTCAAATTCTCAAGTTACCACAGCTAGCCTGCTAAGGGGGAAGAACTGGTTCCTCCTTGTTTATGCACCACACCACTGTGGTGTTGATTACTTAGTAGAAGGCAGCACCACAGGGGCCAAGAGAAAGTGATGAGTGGTCCAGGGAACAACAGACGGCCACAGCACAGTCAACTATCAGCAGCAGAGATGAGGAAGCCGGAGTCTGTTGATCTGGGAGGGCTTGGTCAAGTTACCAGGACTCAGGTCCATGTCCTTGCTGCAAAAAGTGCCTGACAAGAGGTTCACCGAACTTTGAACAGGCATTCTTAACTCCTGACAGAAAAGTTCTGAGGAAAAACTCTAAACATCATCTCCAGTGCCTAACATCACTTTTGACAGGAAAAAAAAGTACTCTTCCTCACAAAACATAACCAAGGTGTTTGACAAGCAGGTAGCAGAGCTTACAATAGTTGGTCAAACAACCTGACAGAACAAGTTTTGAGGTAAACATTTTTAATGATTAAAAAACGTATGGCTTTGGAGGTGAACACCTTTATTGCATTATCACTTAAGACATAGGCAAACACACATTTATATAAAAGAAAACATACCATGTTAACATATTCACAGTTATAAACATTGTACAACACATATTTTTACACAATCCAGCATTACATAAATTGCTCGGTTCCTGCCTTCCCTTTAACCATTACTCTTCCACAAAAAATTATTCTGCATATAATGATTCTCACTTCTTTCTATCTAAATTTGCTCCTACCTTTCTAAAGCTCCCATTTCCCATTCTTTCATCTATCTTACAATATTCACTACTTTTAAAACTTCACCTGGTTTAGACTTTGATTTCCATTTTCTAGTAATTGCTTTTTTGGCAGCCACCAGAAACTGAAGACCTTACAATGAAAAGGCAATTCAAATCCTGTACCCCAGTTGAAAATAATGCATTTCCTTAGTTACACGCATTTTCTCACCCAATATTTCTGACAGAGTACTCTGCAGGGAATTTTAAACACCGACAACACAATTCACTCCCAAAACGTATGTTATCAGTTAATCACACCACTAATATTTGCCATCTACAGGATAAAAAATTCTTGGTGGAGTCTGCTTGGAGTATAAAAATACCCATGCAAACATTTTGAAGGAAAAATACTACATCTTCTAGACTTTGTTGCATATTTGGGAGACATACACATGTCCTCCCATAATTTTCTTGTGAATTGCTAATCTATTCCATCTCTCCAATCTTTTCTACCTCCTTTAGTGGATTCAAAACTATTGTGCAATATTTTATATGCCCTACTAATTATCCCTTTAACAGCTGCTTCTGTTCTAGCTAACTAAACTCAGAGAAGGCCTTTTTCCACTTAAGATTCCCAGATCCCTTTCTCTTTGCCTACACTCCTGTACCAATCACTGATAGGGAAGGCAGTTTCTAGCGGCAGTCCAACACTTCAAGAGCACAAACCGCTTTCCCCTTGTTTATTGATGTAAAACATTACATAGTGTTGCCTGTTGTCACAAGGCCTCGAGTGTCTGAAATATGGCCACTGACTCTTCCATTTAAATTCTTGTTCTGTGTTGCATTCCAAACTCCTTGAACTATGTTGTTCTGAGAGTCTGCGCCCCCGCAGCCAAGTTCGAATCAACTGTAGTTAAGGTCTAACTGTGGGAATATAGCACGAAGGGCATCCCTTTGTTCTGCCGACCTGCTTGGATAACCATTATAGCCCTAGTGAAACACAGTGGATCAAAGGAATCTTCTCTTCAAGGGACAGACTGCTGGCTCAAAGTGGACCTTAGGCACCATCAGAGTTACTTCATATGCATCCCTTTCATCATGCCATGGATATATAATAAAAAAATTTCAAAAACTTTTTTACTTGAGGTAGGGGGGATGTAAGGGAAGACAAACAGAGATGGCCTAAAAATTAATCTAGACAGAAGATAAAGAAAGCCCAGAGTATATTCACTCACACAAATACTGTAGAACCAAGACTTTATGGCTTCAAAGAGAGTTCCTAGTTATGGTCATGGAACCAACTAGCAAATCATTTCCACTTACCCATATACGATTTCCTAAAAGCAGGTTTCTGAGCAAGTCCATTCTGTGAGGCAACATGCAATTGCTCTTGGCCATTTTCAAAAGAAGGGAGAACCACTATTGTCTGGGCCTAACAGAAGTCATCATAATTATCTTTAGAGACAGTCCTTCTGCACCTTTAGAAGAATCCTCATTATCAGAAGAAAGGGTGAAAAGACATACAGAAATATTCTTGACCATGTAAATGAAAAGCATCCATCTTGCAGAAATGTGTGCAAAAATCCTGGAGCAGAATTTTTGTAATGCTCTATTGTGGCTTGAAACAAACAGATCTAGAAGTTTTCCTCACATATTGGCCAACTTTCATTCGAGGGGTCTATCCTGTTCCTGCTCAGCTTGCCTGCTGTATGTTTTGCTTTGATGAAATGCAGGTAGCCTGGAGGGATAGAGTAAACAGAATCTCAAATTCTCAAGTTACCACAGCTAGCCTGCTAAGGGGGAAGAACTGGTTCCTCCTTGTTTATGCACCACACCACTGTGGTGTTGATTACTTAGTAGAAGGCAGCACCACAGGGGCCAAGAGAAAGTGATGAGTGGTCCAGGGAACAACAGACGGCCACAGCACAGTCAACTATCAGCAGCAGAGATGAGGAAGCCGGAGTCTGTTGATCTGGGAGGGCTTGGTCAAGTTACCAGGACTCAGGTCCATGTCCTTGCTGCAAAAAGTGCCTGACAAGAGGTTCACCGAACTTTGAACAGGCATTCTTAACTCCTGACAGAAAAGTTCTGAGGAAAAACTCTAAACATCATCTCCAGTGCCTAACATCACTTTTGACAGGAAAAAAAAGTACTCTTCCTCACAAAACATAACCAAGGTGTTTGACAAGCAGGTAGCAGAGCTTACAATAGTTGGTCAAACAACCTGACAGAACAAGTTTTGAGGTAAACATTTTTAATGATTAAAAAACGTATGGCTTTGGAGGTGAACACCTTTATTGCATTATCACTTAAGACATAGGCAAACACACATTTATATAAAAGAAAACATACCATGTTAACATATTCACAGTTATAAACATTGTACAACACATATTTTTACACAATCCAGCATTACATAAATTGCTCGGTTCCTGCCTTCCCTTTAACCATTACTCTTCCTCAAAAAAATTATTCTGCATATACGATTCTCACTTCTTTCTATCTAAATTTGCTCCTACCTTTTCTAAAGCTCCCATTTCCCATTCTTTCATCTATCTTACAATATTCACTACTTTTAAAACTTCACCTGGTTTAGACTTTGATTTCCATTTTCTAGTAATTGCTTTTTTGGCAGCCACCAGAAACTGAAGACCTTACAATGAAAAGGCAATTCAAATCCTGTACCCCAGTTGAAAATAATGCATTTCCTTAGTTACACGCATTTTCTCACCCAATATTTCTGACAGAGTACTCTGCAGGGAATTTTAAACACCGACAACACAATTCACTCCCAAAACGTATGTTATCAGTTAATCACACCACTAATATTTGCCATCTACAGGATAAAAAATTCTTGGTGGAGTCTGCTTGGAGTATAAAAATACCCATGCAAACATTTTGAAGGAAAAATACTACATCTTCTAGACTTTGTTGCATATTTGGGAGACATACACATGTCCTCCCATAATTTTCTTGTGAATTGCTAATCTATTCCATCTCTCCAATCTTTTCTACCTCCTTTAGTGGATTCCGAAAACTATTGTGCAATATTTTATATGCCCTACTAATTATCCCTTTAACAGCTGCTTCTGTTCTAGCTAACTAAACTCAGAGAAGGCCTTTTTCCACTTAAGATTCCCAGATCCCTTTCTCTTTGCCTACACTCCTGTACCAATCACTGATAGGGAAGGCAGTTTCTAGCGTGCAGTCCAACACTTCAAGAGCACAAACCGTTTTCCCCTTGTTTATTGATGTAAAACATTACATAGTGTTGCCTGTTGTCACAAGGCCTCGAGTGTCTGAAATATGGCCACTGACTCTTCCATTTAAATTCTTGTTCTGTGTTGCATTCCAAACTCCTTGAACTATGTTGTTCTGAGAGTCTGCGCCCCCGCAGCCAAGTTCGAATCAACTGTAGTTAAGGTCTAACTGTGGGAATATAGCACGAAGGGCATCCCTTTGTTCTGCCGACCTGCTTGGATAACCATTATAGCCCTAGTGAAACACAGTGGATCAAAGGAATCTTCTCTTCAAGGGACAGACTGCTGGCTCAAAGTGGACCTTAGGCACCATCAGAGTTACTTCATATGCATCCTAATCCAAGGGACCATTAGTACTACTAGGTACATGGCTTCTATTGTAACTTGAAAGCTGTCCACAGACCACTGATGTGGTGGAGGCAATATACTCTAGTGCCCTGAGGCAATCTCTTGCCCAGGCACTTCTTCCTCTGCCACCTCCTGAAGTATCATGACAGATATTTCATTATTCTCAAGGCAGATAGGCTCTTAGGCTGCAGGAATTCAGATGGGATATAAATAATATTGGTCTGGAGGGGTTAACGGTTGATCTGGGATTATTAAAGGAAATGAGGTTTTTGAAGAGTCCATAGTGAACTGCAGAGCCCTCTCCACCTCCTCTTGGAACAGCCTAGATGAAGGCAGGCATTTTGACAGAAATATATGTGAATAACCTTTGTTCTGCATTATACAATCACTGTAGCCAGGCATCTGGTGAATCCACAGGTACATTAGTCAGTCCAAATGACATGGTGGCAAAATGAGTGTGGGTGACCCCCATCTTTAACCAGAGACATAGCTGGCTCATCTAGCTTCCCATGCCAATCCCATACACTTGCATCCCACCACCACAGAGCAAAACAAACAAAAAAAAGGACTTCTACTTACTGCAGAAAGCTGACTGGCTTACTACAGTACAGCAGGTACTCATACCCCAAGAAAATCCAAGTCCCCCCCCCCACCAAGAAATGAAGAGAAAGGTGCCTTTCTATACTGGCATTTCAGTACAGAAAAAAATTAAACTGCAGATCTCAGTTGTGCCCCCTATCACTTTGACCCCAGGGCAAGTGCCCCCTTTACCCCGCACTTCCTATGCTACCGTCTTTAACATATGCTGAGGAGCCATTGGTTCATTTAGTTATATGAAGGTAGGTATACTTGAGACCCAAGGTAACCATCAGGACTTGAGGAAACACGAGTGGTAGCACAGCCTACAATGTCAACATCACAAATTCTGAGATGCCGATGCGAGTATTGAGCCTTGAGAGATCCAAAATGGGCTGCACAGGTCCTTCTTTCTGGGCAACAGGAACACTCTTCAACAGAGCACCTTATCTGGTCCTGTCTTAACTGAGGTTCTATTACTCCAAGTAACAGGGGGTACTACACTGCAGTGGGACTAGATGCACTTGATCTTTTGATACAGAGGTAAGGGACTGATACTTTTCATTAAAAAAAAAAAAAAATTAACCATAACGGAGACTATTTGCAACACCCATTTATCTTTTGTGATACTCACCCAGGTCTTCTAAGCACAAGAGTTTCCATTCCTGCCATCTTTAATTTGATGAAGAAGGTACAGGGAAAGGCTGAGGGTGGAGGACATCCATGTAGTCATGGCTGTTCTCTGGGAGGTTAAGGGCCTGGGCATCCTTAGGCTTCCTATTTTTTTCTTATAATAACCCTGCTTATGTTTCAACTGTTAGCTAATTTTTCTTTACCTGCAAAAATAGGCCCTGGTTTAGATAGGTCATTTCTGTCATAAAAGGGTGAAAATATTTTTTACTGGCTATACACTTACCCCTTTCCTCCATTTTCTTTAATACTTCACCACTGGAACTCCCAAAGAGCAGTTCCTTATTCTTGGGTGCATTTGCCAGCTGCACTTTCACATCCACGGGCAGGGGCTGTACCCTTAGCCAAGTACGTTTGCTTATCAGATACACATTAGCTAACAGCCTGGATGTGGTATTAACAGCATCACAACCACACTTAGCAGCGTTTTGCCATCGAAAGTCTGGGTAAGATCTAGGAATTTAGTCCTTTTGTTCTAGGGCAGTAACCTGAAACTTGGTCACGTGTGCTTATCAGTTGACGGCATTGAAAGTCAAAACAGCAGAAGTGCATACTTTCTTACCAAACTGTATGCAAAATTCTGCTTTCCCTATCATCTGGGCAAGTACTGGGAGAAGGAATCAATTTGGACACCACTGCTGGATCCACCACAGGTTCTTCTATAGGAACTTGTGGGACTTTTGAACCTTGTAAAGCCCATCAGGATTGTTAGGGGCAAAAGGCTGGATTTTCCAGTTACTTATAGGCAGTCAACAGCCATTCTCTACAGTTCCCAAAACTGTAGGTAATGCCAAAGGCTTAGGAAAATACCTTTTTTCAGGGGATCTTATGCCTCTTTTGCTTTACCTAGAAGTAGACAGTTTCCAAATGAGGTGAGACACGATGGCCTCAATACCAGTGTCTTACATCAATAGTCATCATCATCTTCTCAGAAGCAGTATCCCACTTTTCTTTTCACAGAAGAAACTCTAGACAGAGTGTTAATATGGACTTGGCTGCAGGCTCTGCAAAGCCTGAAGGAACCCTTGAGCTAAGGCAACTGATTGCTTGGAAACAGCCTGAGCTAGATAGCAGGCTAGTAAGAAACACCAAAAGCCTGGAGTCCAGGCAACTGCAGAGAGTCAGGAGATGTGCTATAGGTATTATGTTTCACAGTCCTCTTAGCTGCGACATCCACCTTGGAGATCTTGGCTTCGGGATGGGAATCCCAAACATCTAACATTATTTAGAATCTCCTCCTTCACAAAGCTGGCTGTTACACCGTCTCCTTATGAAATCATGATGTGGGAGATGGCTACCAACATCCGCAATGGAGTGTCTGCTCCAACAACTGCATCATGATCCATGGCTTAGTAGAACATGCGTATAGCTTTTAGCAAGTTGACTTCCGGTAAGACCAGAGTACAAAGAAGTCTGTAATGTGTGATCCGAGGGCTGAGATAACACCTCAACAGGCCAGACCATCCTTGAGTCGAGATGGGATGGTGGCCACAGAAGTCACATAATCAAGGCCCATATCTGCCACTGCCTTAATCCTTAATATTCTTTTTCTTTTTTTGGGGGGGGGGGTAAGGATGCTAAATCTGAGAATGAACTGGTAGGCAACAAAACAGAACAGGTGTGGCCTCAAGTCCCTTTCTATCTAAGACAGCTTTTCAGGGTAAAGTAACCTAATGATAAAAGTTTTTGAAGTAAATCTCAATCAAACCCTATGGACCTTAACATCATGTTCCAGACCTGAGCAAAAACAATGCAACACAATGGGTCAGTCTTTGGGAAAAATCTGAATACTGCAAAAACATCTGCCTTTTATAGAGGTCTAAAAACCATAAAAACACAGATGGACATCTGAGTAAACTAGATGATGCAAGGTTACCATCAGCAAAGCTAAAAATTGCTAAAAAAACAACAAAGCAACCAGAAAATCTGCCAATAGAATGCTTATTTTGTACGGAGTACTACAGCAAGCAGAACACAATCCGAGTACTGCTGCAACAGCACTGCATAAGTTGTGAACTGGGCAGAAAAGATTTAAAATGGTGAAGGAGGAAGTTAGGTTTCATACAGGGAATATCCCGACATCCCCGACAGCTGATGTCCATCACACACAGAAAAAGAAGGCTGCTAAGCACAGAGAGTTGGGTCAGATGCTGGTCCTTCTGAGGCTAAAGCCCCAGTAGTAAGGATTATTGTAAGAGTAACCTAAATGAAGAACACCCCGTAATTTATTATTAAAGGTCATACTCTGAAGAATGTGAAGTTTCAAATTCGTCTAGATAAATCTTAGAAAAGGAACAATGTCAATAATCACAAATTCAAACCCCCTACTGAGCAAGCGCCATCATTTCCCTACTTATATTAGCATTGTGTCTACAGCAGACTTGTCCTCATCATTTAAACCAGTAATAATGAGAACATACAGATAGACAACCTTAAAGTTAAAAAAAAAAAATACAAATTCCTGACGTCCTCCAGTTTACATCCAAGCAAGTAGGAAAGAGGGTTTCTTTCACAGCATCTATTTTTTCATGCTTGTGTAGCTTTTTCTGCAATAAAATTTGTAAAGCTTTAAAAACATATAATCTTAGTGACACTGTGGAACTTTTACCAGAGTACAAAATAATCTTTCATGTGAAGAACCCAGACAACACATGCATTCAATGTGAAAAAAAAGTCTCTGTGCGACCTACTACGAGCGTAATCTAACAATGTATAACACCTCATTTTGTCACATATTTCAAATATAAAACAATTAATACTTACCAACTGGAAACATTTAGACAAAGAAGAAATACTGAATGAGGAACTACTTTGGAATGGAACATGAAATCAAGCAAATAACAGTTCTGAACCACATATAAATGAAGATGGCACCCATCAGTGCAAACTTTATAAGGACTTGTACAGCTCTCTGGGTGGTATGATAATTGCGAAAGACTAGTGCCACATTTGCAGGAAGATGTTCAAATAAATGAATTCATGCTGAATAAGAATAATTAATGCTGTGGAGTAAAAGCCCAAATTCTATGCCATGTCTCCCTGAAGAAAGATTGCACATTACTGCATAAAAGGAAACTATAAAGAAATGCAAAAAAGCATGACTAACTCCCAAAGAAAATCCTCTAGTTTAAGGCATGCCATCTATTAAGCTGCTTTCAACTAACCAGGACAGTGTTTATAAAAAATGTGTTACAGAGAGTCACGTCATAATGTAATATGCTCACCTTGCTATTTATCAGAGAAGCTGGTCTCAAAGAAAAAAAAGTGTAACTGAAAAATGCCATCAACCGTAAGGCAGAAAGTAAACAGAGAAAGCACACAAAAATCCATATCTTGAACAATGCAAAGTGGGAGAAAAAAAATGCTCCTGGGAGGTCAGAAAGGTCTGGTACAAGTCACTTCCCCAATGTTCACTCCATGAAAATCTGCATCAATGAACTCTTCCACTACAGTAGGCTATTTTTTTAAACCAGGCATGGGCAAACTACGGCCCGGGGGCCACATGCGGCCCGTTAAACGTTTTGATTCGGCCCGC
Organism: Protopterus annectens; assembly: GCF_019279795.1. NCBI lineage: Eukaryota > Metazoa > Chordata > Ceratodontiformes > Protopteridae > Protopterus > Protopterus annectens. The sequence goes on from NC_056748.1 coordinate 1,028,349,382, forward strand.
CAAACTTGAAAACATTTAATAAATTAACCTTGTTAATGTTTTATTTCCCCTGCAATTCTGATGTTTCCTCACTAGATGGCGCACTCTAGATATATTGGCTTTGTTGAGGTGAAGCGTAGGCCTATTACTCAACGTTTGCACTTTACCCTTTGACCCACTGCCCCTCTATGAAGTTGATGTGCTGGCTAAAAAAGGAGACCAACAACACTGCTCCCATTAAAATGTGTGTGTCTCCGTGATACGCACGTTGTTAAAATAAACAGTGCACGCAGATCAAATATAACGCTTCACAGACTGACTTGCTGCAACTGTTTCGTCCTTGCACTGGTCGTTGTTGACTTTTGGCACCGGGGAAACAAATTGAATAAAAGGAACAGGACAAGTACATCTGCATCTCCTACCGTTTTTGAAAAAAAAGACAGTCAGGAGGAGAGTGATGGTGATATCCTGAAGGATAACAGAACTTTCAGTGCTTTAAAATAAAATGGTCATTTATTTGATTTTCAGTGTTTAAAGACTCATTTCGAAGTCAGAGATTTTATTGTAATGCTTTTCTTCATTTTCATTGGAAATTAAAGCACATGTTTTCTCCATATCCCAAGATGTGTATTTTTCCCCCAATGAGGTGATGTTTTCAAAGCATGCCATCTATCTGCTCCTGTTCCGGCCCCTTTGTCAAATGTTAGAACTCAATGTGGCCCACGAATCAAAAAGTTTGCCCACCCCTGTTTTAAACACATGGATACTATACAACCAATCAATGACTGTCAATATTCCCATGAATCACTTCAAAACCAACCAAGGGGCAAATCAAAGAAATGCAATATACTCAACTAGGTAAGCAGCACATGACCTTCACAACAAGAATTCATGTAGGTTCATAGGTTGGTACTATGCTATCGGCCCAAGGGCCTATACAAGCCTAGCCATAACAATTCTCTGGATATTTCTTCCCACATTATTTACTTCCCTGGACCCCTGTATAGCAGGGCGACTGACATGATCCCTGGGGTGAATTTCCTATCTCCCATACAGTTAATGTTAAATGAAAGTACTGTGAACTCTTGGATTATAAGTTTGCCTATGGATATACCAATGTCCTCCATAAAGACAAACATTTCTTTAAACAGTTAAAACATTTCTAACTGACAACATACATGCACATACAAAAATGCAAAAATGCTCAAGTTCAGATACTGGGAAAAACAAAACAAAAAACTTACCATTTAAACTGATTTCAAATGCTCCGGTGGACAAGCACTGTGTTTCTATAATGTTGCATAAGAAGAAGGTCATCAGACATGCAAATATCTAAAAAAAAAAAAAAAAAAAAAGCAACAGTAACTATGTGACATAAGTAAAATCACTGCACTCATTCTCCAAGTAATCCAATCCACTGTTAAATCTTATTTGAACAATGGGAGTGTGAATGAACTGCTGAGTTGATGGTGATAGCCCTATTCTATACTTTTTTCCAAATTGGTACACATGGCCAAACATTTAAAAAGCAAGCTTCCAAAACAATCAAAGAAATTCTAATGGTGCACTTCCATTTTCTCCTACATGCAAAACTATTTTGCAGGTGGTTTGTGTAACTAATTCAAACACACACAAACAATATATCTATAGGTGTATCTATTTGTGTGTGTTTTTAAACACCTTTGTTAAAAATGATCACTTAAGGCAGAGAAATGTATAAATAGCAAACAAATCATATTAAACATCTGTTGTATTTAGGATTATAACTTTTTTTTAACAAATGTTCACTCCAACATTACATACATTACTTAATTTCTGCCTTTCCTTAAACCTCATTCCTCTTCCTGTCTCACCACGCTCCTTAACATTATGATCCATGTACTGGTCCCACAAATTCCACTTACTTCTCTGCGAGTAGAATCTGTGGGACCAATACAAATTCCACTTCTATGTAATTTGCTCTTTCCTTTTTCTAAATATCCCATCTCTAGTTTTTTTCAAACCCCTTTAAAACATTCAGTACTTCAAATAGAGTTGGTTTAGATTTTGATTTCCATTTTATAGTAATTGCTTTTTGGCAGTCAATAGCATTAAAGTGAATTTCTTTACCCCAGCTCAAAAGAATACATTTCCTTAGTTACAGCCATTGCTTCCCCAACATTTCTGAAGCATACTCTGTAGGGAATTTTTAATCTCTGCCAACTTGTTACATTCCCAAAAAACATGTTTCCAATTACCTCTCTCTTGTACAAGTTTCTCTGGGGTATTAAATACCCATGTAAAAACTTCCAAGCACAAATGCTAAACCTTCTGGCATTTGCTGCATACTTAGGAGTTTTACAGATGTTTTCAGACCGCACCCTTGTCAATTGCCTTCCCACTCTCTTCCCAATCTCTTTTTTAACCTTATTTGATCAATTCTTATGGTTACGATGCAATATTTTACATGTTCTACTAATTATCAGCTTTTTCAACAGCAGCTTCTGTTCTAGCACTTAGCACTTCCGTATCACTTTCTCTTAGCCTATACTCTGGTACCAACCTGAAAGGGAAGGCAGCCTCTAACCTGCAATCCATTGTCTTGTCAGATTCTATCACTGGACCTCTCTAGGTCATGAATGACCGAAGTTAATTTGGACTGTGATGGCATTACTTAAGGTTTAAGTTTTCTGCTGCTAGTTTTCTCCTTTCCAGCTTAGAGACTGAAAATACAAAGTCAAATTCTAATTAATTCTTTACTATAGTATTATCTGCACTGCAACACAAGGCATTTACAGCTGTTGCTTGTTTGGCTATACTTCCCCCCTTTCTTATACAGAAGTACAGTGTCCATGACATCACGACATTTGAGGAGAGTTTATTTCGCAAACTGGCTTATGTTTTTTTTTTGTTGTTATGAAAATCTTTACTTTTCTTGTTGCATGAGTGTACAGTGTCAAAAGTCTTGCTGTTTTTACCTCTTTTCATATTTGCTTTCTATAAGCACAGGTTTAAACTTAGTTTAGGCATAGCAGGCAAGGTTTTCAGTTTTGCCCCTCTGACTAGAATACATTCTACATAAAGTAGATCTGAAACGCTCTCCACACTGCCAATTTTACTGAAACCTGTGTGCACAACTTCAGGTTCTGCCCTTGCTTGTTCTGCAGCAACAACCAAGCTCACAAATCTATTGTTGTACTATAACAGATCAGGTTAGCCTGTCTACAGCATTAAGAACAAGAACGCATTCGCTATTTTCGCAATTAATTATTTCTTTCTGCTTCAGAAGTTTATGGAATGTCTGAGAATGATTTTCCTTTTGCAGATCAGTTACAGCAGTGTAACTACTACACTGGGCACCTTTCAAGACCTAGACTTAATGTCTAACTCCTGCAACACATTTGCCAAGTAGTTTGTTTTTCTGTACTTTTGAACCATTTAATACACAGCCTTTTCAAGTTATTCACATGCAAAGGACAACTTTTTTCTCTTACAAATTTATTTTGTTGTGTGAGCTGGGACAAAATATTTTGTTTTTGGTTTAGGGAAGGGATTTCCTTTTATTTCACCATTGTGAGAAAGTGTCTGTGTGCAGTCCTTACTTTTATTCTCTCTCTCTCTGAACCATGCTTTCAGCAATTCACCTTCAGTTTGCACATACTGATACTTAGTTTTTGAAGTTATAAACAACACTGTCAACGGTTTGCAAATCAAATATTTTGTGCTTCTCTCTCTATAAAACACTAGTTTGGATTTGAACCATACTTCTCTTCTGTTTGAAACCTCATTTCTCTGTTTTTTTTTTTTTCTGGTCTATGTACCATATTTCTAAACTCTAATGTTTCTCTCTACATTTGGGGAAAAACAGGCTCCATTTCACATTAACTTGACCTATTAACTTGACCTACTTGTAGGAGCCAAGTTAATCTCTGTAATTTTTTTTTACATATCTTTCTTCAGTTTTCATTCTCTCTGTTCATAGCAATCCAAATGCTATCTTAATTGCAGCCACTTGCTCATTTATGCTGGTTGTACCAATTTACTTAGCACTCTCAAGTTCATTATGCTGTTTCACTTCTTAAATTTGCAAAAAGAAGTGTGTCTTGTGCATAATGCAATAATTTATAGGTTCTTAGGAGGTTACTAGGCTATTCGCCCTAGGACCTTTAGAAGCCTAACCACGATATACTCTTGTTCCCTTACTGACCAAGTTGTATGGTCTATATTTGTAGCATGAACCTATGACCAGCACTGGCCTTATCCAAGAGGGACATAGGCGACACCCCCAGGGTAAATTGACGGTCTTCCCATCCAGTTGTCTAAGTTGCACTTAAATAGGGTCACTGAGGAGCTTTGTTTTATGTGAACTGGGAATTTGTTCCAGAGGAGTGGTAATCTCTGGGAGACATCTGTCTTTCCAGCATGTCCCGTTAATGTTGCAGACTAGGTTAAGATCCATAGAGTGAGTGACTCTTATCCCATTAGACTTTCAGATATGCAGCACTTCCATTAAGCTAGGGTCCGAGACTGCTCTGTAGGCCAGGCACAAGTCGCCTCTCAGCAGCCTAGAAGATACAGATTACAGTGATAGGGCTTCAGTTTGTCCATGTAGGTTAGGTGTTGAAGGCCCTGAATTTTCTTGGCGAGAAATCTCCGAGGTCTGTCCAGCTGCAGCAGGTGTCAGGCGTGGTACATACAGAAGGGAGTGTTGTACTCTATTAGTGGTCTGATGAGGGATGAGTACAGGGGAGTTATTGCATCCTTAGCTCTGGATGTTATGCCCTTACTTATGAGATGTGCAACATAGAAGGCCTTCTTAACCACTGTGGACACAAGGTGACTGAAGTTAAGGTTGCTATCAAACTGTGTTCCCAAATCTCTCACCACAGGTTTTGAGCAAAGGGGGTATGTTAATACTGTAATTTGCAGGGACCTCCCCTTTGCCGAAAGGGATAACGCATTTTTTATGTTTAGTTTAAGTCTGTGCTTTGGCATGGATCATTTGTCTGTGTAAGCCCTTATTGTAGTATGTCAACCTTGTTGGGGGACTCAAAGATTGCACCCAGTTCCCAGTCACTGGCGAACTTGGTAAGCAACAGGCCCTCTATTTTCACCTGGACTTCTGAGAAACAGATTCCAAGTAGTAGGGGGCCCAACACAGATCCCTGTGGTACACCACTGGTAACTAGTCTACTGGTAGAGGTGGAATCCCCAACTTTGACAGTATATGTTTCGTCAGTGAGACTACTCATCTACTAAACATATGGGTTAATTCCCAATGATGCCAGAGTTGGGGGGATTGTGTCAAAAGCCTTGGCTAAGAAAAGATAGGCTGTGTGTACTGTTTTGCCTTCATCCAGGCCTTTGGTGATATTTGCCTGTTTTACTTGGCCAGCTCTTCTGTTGGTCAAGGATAGACTACAACATTTTAAAACACACTTTTTACTGCTGTTTTCAGAAACCATCTGTTCCAAATTTAGTATTGATTCTCTCTCTGCCTTTCAACAGCATTCCCAGTTTACTTTTATATTTCTATGTTTTCAGTCAGGGCCCTGACCTTTTCTCACAGTACATATTGTTACTACTGGATGGCCACCTGTTGTACAGTCAACACTTTTCTGAAAAGTTCTCCATTACTCCCTTCACAAGTTTCTCCTTTGAGCAATCTAATTTCTGAAACAAACGCTGTTCTTCAGCATCGCACAGGAGTTGATTCACATGCTTGTGTAACAAAACACACTTACCTTTTTTAGACATTATACCTCACACAAGTTTTAGTTTCACAAAATGCTGCCTTAGTTATACCAAAGACATTGCTCAGCAAACAACCTTGAATGTTGCAAATCCATAACAGAGAAAATTTTCAAGGCAACCTTTTTAATGGTCATGAGGATCCACTTTTATTGCTTACGTAAATTCATGTATGGGCACACAATTTTCTGTTTTTGCAGAGGTAACTGTTCTATCAGCTCTATAGTTTTCTCCCCACACACTGCTTACAGATCATTCACATGCAACAAAAGTTACCCAGTACACTTTTCTTGTCAGTGCACTACTCTTTCCTGCCTCAAGATTCTTTTTTTTTTTTATAAGATGCAGGGTAACCCAAACAATGTAGAAATACTACTTGAAGCAATGCTTTCAGAGCACCATACAGTATGGTCTCCAGTTTAAAAACACTTCACACTCTGTTAAGTTTCATCACAAAGAGCAACTCGGAGTGTGCTGTGGGGTCAAATATTTGTAATTTCTACAGCAAATGGAATATTACATGCTTAGTTACCTTATTTTCTTGACTCCATGTCCAAATTCTTGGTGTTTCTATATCCAAAAGAGGAAATGGGTTGTATCCAGTAATAATCAGTACAATTACTGCCAACTTGAAATAGGAAACAAATGTAGCAATATATCTGAAAAGAAAAAAAGGCATCAATGCTGTAAGAAAATGAAGTGCAAAAAGCTCCATTTTTGATGGCTTTGCTGTTTATTCATCTCCCTTACAATGATATAACAGGCACATTTCACTTGGAATGACACTGTGGCAGTAACTTAATATATCTGCCCCATCTGTAATGCATACATTTGAATGGTTAGTCCTGAACAGAGTGTCAACCCATCCAATGGCACAAACTACCAGTGCAAAAGTTTATTAAAGACCAGAAAAAAAAAAAAGATGTTGCACTAAACCTTTAGCCCCCCCTCAGTATGCTCATTTCCACTCCCAAATCTAGAGAGATGTGAATTAACCACTCTCAGAATATGTATACAATTGTAAAATGCAGTTTTTTGCTCTATACTATGTATAAATCTTTATCTAACATGCATCATTTTCAGCTTTTCTCCCCAGGCCACTGCTGATAAGGGGACCATGTGCTCAGTTGGAAATTCCTGGTCAACAAATTAGATTGGTTAGACAGACAGTTCTAGGCTAGCTGCCCTTGCAGGCCATTTAAGCTTAGCCAATATCTATTTTGGTGCTTGAATTAACCTTTCCCCCATTTGGTGTTAGACTGCCCTTATCCATACCATGGTCAATAATTATGCATTACCCCAAAGATGAAAAACTGTGACCCAGAGGGTGACAGGACTAACAAGTACACTCATCCATTTACCTGCATAACTGAATAAACTACAGGAAACTTCAACAAGTCTCCGAGATCTGCTAGCTAAAGTAATTTTATCTGGACTTTATTTTTTATTTTATTTTACATTTGATTACCAGAAAAGTCCGACTGGACACAGGTCCATTTTCAGCGGAGGCCTGGGGAGAAAAGCTTCAGTTAACAATACAGTACATAAAAGATAATTTGAGCATACTTATATGAATACATTTTAGCATAAATTGAGCAATGATTAATAATTTATTGTCGTAAGGAATATATACAGTCCATTAAGTTTGAAAAAGTACAAGTTTTTTTTTGCGTGTGCGGGTTTGTGTGTAGTAAGATAGGAATTAGTTCTGAAAAGTACATATGATTGGTTAGAATAAGTATTCCAGGAGGAAAGAGGAGCAAACAGGTGGTCCTTAGCAGAATCCTTGCAACAGTGGAGTGGCATGGATTAACCTGGGGAGTCGCATGAGCAAAGCAAATTGTTTGAATAGTGGGTTTTGAGGAGTTTTTTTAAATTGGAAAGCAGATGTTGTAGAAGTTATATGGTTTTGGGGCAAGTTCCAGATTCTGGCTATAGTACAAGCAAAGAGATTTACCAGCATCATTTTTCTATTTGATGACATTTATAAGGTTTTGGTTCCTAGATCTTAAGTTTCTGGTGGTGGTGTAGGGCTGAATTAGATACTGTAGTGCTGGGGCTTTGTCAGGGAGGTAGTAAAGCTTGTGTGCAATTGAGAGTTGATTAAGTAGCAGTAGTTGGGGCAGCTCAAGCCAACTGAGCTGCTTGAGGGAAAGACAGTGATGGGATCTATGAGAGGTGTCAGTAGCAAACTTGGCAATCGTGTTGTAATACGATTCCATTTTGTTAAGTTTGGTGTGGCGAAGATTTGTCAAGATAGGGGAGGCATAAGGGAGGATGGATAAGAGGTGAGTCCTTGCAATAATGGCTTTGGTATGACTGGTCATGAACTGTTTGTTCCTGTAAAGGAGACCAAGCTTTTTATTTTCTTGAATGATTGGGCTATGTGTATGTCAAATTTAAGATTATCAATTACTACACCTAGTAGTTTTGTGTGTGTTGGGGTGATTATGATGTTATCTTTGGAGTTTATGGTGAAATTGTCGTTTAGAGGAGGAGATCTAAGAGAATTGTTTATTTTTTTTGGGATTAAGAACAAGTTTGATGTTAGTGAACCATGCTTTGTCTAAAGTAAAGTTATTTTGCGTTAAGGTTTGAAGTTTATTTAAGGTGAGGGCAGCACATATAATGGTGGTGTCGTCTGCATATTGCACACATGAGGCAGAGGGTGAGGAAGCAGCTATCTGATTTGCAAATAGGGTAAATAGTAAAGGACCGAGAATGAATCCTTGAGGGACTCCTATGGATACTGGTAATAGGGAGGACAATTGGTCTTTCCATAGAACTGCTTACTGATGACCTGATAAGTAGCTATTGAACCATGATGGAGTGGAGGAGTTTATGTTAAGGGAAGACAGAGTTTTGAGACGCATGCTATGGTTTACTATGTCGAAGGCTTTAGAGAAGTCTAAGAATATGGAGGATACGAAAAGTCCCTTGTTTCGATGGTGATGGATTATGTTGGTAAATGACAGTAGTGCTGTTGTGGTGCTATGGGAAGGTCTAAAGCAATGCTGAGATTTGGATAGTAGGTTGTTTTTCAGTAGGTATAGCATTAGTTGTGAATGAACTACTTTCTCTAATATTTTTGATAAAGGTGATAGAACTGCGATTGGGCGGTAGTTGGTGAGCTCAAGGGAGTTGCCACCTTTCTAAAGTGGAATAATATATGATATTTTCCATAAGTCGGGTACTTAACATTCAGATACTGATCTATTTATGAGAATGGACACAGGGTAGGCTATTGCTTCTGCTGATATTTGAAGGAAATCAGCTGGAAGTTTATCAGCTGCCAGTGTGGTTGGTTTAAGTTTTTTTGAGGAGTTTAACAGTAGCTTTTGTAGGCACTGGGTGCAGGGAAAAGCTAGAGGAATTGTTTTGTCTATTGAGGTGGATAGAGATGGCTGTTGGTGTGGGGTGGTGGTACTATTTTGGGTGTTGGCTAGAGCTTGGACTGTTTCGGTAAAGAATTTGTTAAATTGTTTGGGGGTGTTTTCATGCTTGTTTGGTAATACAGGTGTAGGAGTGGTGGATTTTCCTGGGTGCAGTAAGCTATTTATTGTGGCCCAGAATTTTTGAGGGTTGTGAATGTGTTTTTCTTGCAAGGTTTTATAGTAACTGGTTTTATCAAGTTTAAATTAGTTTTTTGGCTTTGTTGCAGAGTTCTAAATAGTTTTGTTTCAAGGTAGTGGTTTTGTCTTTATGAAATTGTAACCAGGCCTTGTCCCTATCTTTCATTATAGTTTTAGTGTCTTTTGGTAGCCAAGGGGCGTGGTTAGTTTTGACTCTAGTGGTACGGGAGGGTACATACTCTGTTCCCAATGTGAATAACTGGGATTATACCACATACAATTTGAGGGAATCCATGCATGGAATAAAGTATTTTGGAGACTCCATGTAAAATAAAAAAGTACATACAAATGGCTAACTATTTGTCCTACCTAGCTGCTAGCAATATGAAGTTTTATTCCTTTATATGCTGGCCAACCCCCCCCCCCCCCCCGCCTTCCAAAGGAGCTTATTTGCAATACTTAACCTGATATGAACGAAAATAAATTCAATACTCAGCCATTTTTGCCTCTCTGCATTGAAAGATGTGTAGTGGTTCAAAATAACGTTAGATGGAAAATAAATAATGCACAACTTCTACAGGCTTAAGTTTTTAAATCATCAATTTGTCTTATAGTCTTATTAACGCAACCCCCTACAAAACATTTCAATACTGACTACATATTATTGAAATTGTTTCAACAAACTTTACTAATAATAATAATTTTAAAATATACCAAGAACCCATTAGATTTCAATTCAAACAAAAAATGACATGCAGTCATATACATGCTGAAAGTAGTAGTTGATATTTTACTAAAACATGCATTTAATCTGTTTACTAAATTATGTAGTGTTATCTTTTAGACATGCATTTAATCTGTTTACTAAACTATGTAGTGTTATCTTTTAGACATGCATTTAATCTGTTTACTAAACTATGTAATGTCTATCTTTTAAAGGCCAACTGCTCAGAGCTGCTACCATTTTAACATTTAAAAAGAAAACAGTTTGTTTGTGTCTTTCGGCTTTTCCCGGTTAGGGGTCGCAACAGCGGAACTCCAGTCCACTAATGATTGGTAGTGGATTTTTATGTACCGGGTTACCAGCCCTGACGCACAATCTTCAACGAAAGCACGCCCCATTCACATATGCCTTCACACAGAAGACACTCTAGCTGAGAATTGAACGGGACAACGTCTTGCTATAAGGCGACACAGTAAGACGTGTTTTTGTTTTGTTAGTTTTGACAAACTGGTGGTAGTTTACTGAAACTGGGAGCTGGCACTGCAGAATCACCACTTCCCCATTTCCTCAGTCTGAGAAGAAGTGTGTGTGATGAGAATGTCAAATTGGTAAAACAATTCTGGACAAGGGCTGCAATTACCTGAGGTGTACTAAACTCTGGGGAGCTGGTGATTATTAACTCTACATTACCCAATTACAGGAATAGTTAAAATGGGTGTGGAAGGCATTGCCTACTACCAAAGGCAGCAGTACACAATTACAGTGTACCCTTAAGGTCAATTGTCCACTGAATAGTGATATCAACAGGGAGAGTCAATCCATACACTGCTGGCTCCACTACACTCAAATGATGATGGCAGTAGTGTGGGGGTCATCTTCTGTCCACTGTCCATCATACATTAGCTGGTGGGAGTACACACTTCACAAATCAACTGGTAGGAAGAGACTGAATCTTCCAAACTGGACCTGTACACCCAATAAAACACCAAATAAAGCTTGCACACTCTTGCACCACATGTTAAATATACAACAGTGTATCTTAATGCAGCAGCTATTTTCTATTCATAGCTAGGAATTAGGCAAAAATTAGCTCTGGGGAATTTGGAAAGATGTCAGTGTCATAGCTGAAAAAAAGTGAAAACCAAAAAAAGTTGATATGTTATATTCAGTTGAAGCCCAGTCCAACATAACTGGAGATGGTCAGACAGGTAGCAAATGTATGTTTATAGTGTGCAGCAAAACAATTTGGTTCATCCTCAGTCTAACTCAAAACACAAACTGAAGTGAAAATACTAGAGTTCATTTTTAAAGTAAAATATCACAAAAAAAAGAGGACACAATGAAAAGGCATGAACTAAAATAGAACAAGAAGAAACGGAAAAGAACTGTTAGCATAAGAAACAGGTCATCAAAGGCATGTGAAAGGTAGGGTGAAAGTCCAGCCCTGCATGTGTCAAGGTCAGTACTACTCTGCTCCCTCAATATAGAGAGAAAAACAACTTTGTTTTATTTGTGCATCTGGAAGGTGGGGAAGATAAATTGACCAAAGGGCAATGAAAGAGATTTTTAACACCTGTTTTTATGGCCAAAGCAATATGTGGTGTCTGAAATGTAAAATATGGACTGTCTTCATTACGATAAAGTTAAGCGACATTTATTGGATTGATTTAATACAGACTCTTGAAGTGCTTAGGAAAAAGAATCACAGCATAGAAGAATGGCATACCGCAGTGCGAGTGATTATATAAATATAAAATATAAAAATATAAACTTGTTTTTTTTTTAAGTGGCCAAGTGACTATCAAATCACTACTTCTAAAGTGTTAGGCTCCTTATAAGGAACCAGGTACTCACTACTTTGCTTGAGAATATGAGAAAGGAGACTAAGTGCATCGCTTAAATAGCAGAAAATAAAAAATGGTGCCCTCTACTTAGCCAGCAAGGAACAACTGCATAAGAACAGGGTACCCAGACCTCACAGATATACAAAGAACACATTGAGGGCAATCTAAATTTTAAACGCAGGTTGTGCAGGCAAAAGGAGAAAACATGTCTCAAGTACAGGACAGGGTCTTGGAATAGTTTCCGGAGGAAAACAATTGGGGGCATAGATAGTCCTCATGTCCACAATGACAAGTTGGAACAAAGCCCAAGTGAGAGAGCTAATGATGTTAGCAACACGGTAACAGAAGGTTGTCCATAGAGTGCTGCTGCTTAAAATCACAAGGGCCTGCACTGTACCCTTATAGTACCCCTCTCAGCAGTAGTTTTTCTGCATCAGATAGGTCTGTTATTACGACTGCAGGTTGTTCAAAAGAAAATTTATCTGTCTAGGCAGTTCACTCTGGTTAGAGCCACACAGGGAGAACTTTTCAGGTGACAGTGGCCAAGGTTCATTTGGACTGGCGGGCGGGGGAGTGAGACAAGCAATGTTTGATAACATTCCAGCAGATGTTCTAATAGGTAATGACTAATAACACAACACCCTGTGCAAATGTGGTTACATACAGCCAAACATGAAGCAAGCATGTAAGTTACCAATACCAAAGGGCTCTGGCCGACTATGCTTGTAGATAACTGTAAGATAGGAGCAGTCACCAAATCCCCAAATGACTTAGCCATACTGAAGGAGGGGTTTTATTTCCCCCAAATAAGTAACTGCTGCCAAAATCATAGATTGAAACCAAATAAACAAAAATTGCATTATTCTGTCCTTTCGGAAGTTATCTACCCCATGAACTAATACACTGACAATATGCCCCAAGAGTTAACCCAGTTGTTCAGGATTTAGGAACTTATGTGGACAGTAACCTAACTTTTGACCAACATGCGTTTATTGTTCTAAGAAAGGCCCTTTATATTACACAGCTAAGAAAGAGATTGCGTCTAAATCTCGGGATGTCATTGTCCCCCTCTGCTCAATCCTTGGTAGGCTAATCATTGAATATAACTGCCCTCCCTGGCACGTATTTGCCAGATGCAACAACTGGAACATTCACAGAGATACCTTAACAAAACGATAAAAGACCTAAACATTTCCTACATGGACCAACTCAAAGCCCTGTGACCTGTGTCTGGCATACAAGGCATCCTCTGACGCATTACTAATAGATTTACTGCACATCAGCAAATCAAATGTTATCACACATACTCTGTTTCGGGATATAAACCTCTTTTGTATCATCAACTGACTGTTTTGGAGGGACACGTACATCTTGCAGAAAATACCACTGTTGTGGAACAGACTCTCCATCCACATAACACTAAGTTCATCCTTGTCCATATTCAAGTGCCACTTAGAGCAATGAATGGGAAACAAAAATACCCAGGACTGCCCCTTGTACTACTAATGGGGGGAGGCAGCACCTAAATGCTTTAAACCATACATTGGTACCCTCACATTATGTATGGTAACTTCCCAGTTATTCTTGATGATATATAATTATCAAACATTGGATAGGTAAGGCCATTCTATAACCAAATGGAATACATTAATTCAAGCACAAAAAAAGGAAACTGGCTAGGCTTAAAGTGTCCTGCAAGGGCAGGTAGTTTAGTACTTACCTATGCATCTCATAATGCAGAAGCATTACCACACCAGGAGCCATTTTGATACAACACACAGACACAAAGATAAACAAATGCAGTCTCGTACTTGTGCTACACAAACATTTTACTATCACTTGCACGTGCCCAACCTTACCTACTTAGCATACATCATAGCACAAAACATACTAACACTTACTTAATTGATAAGTGATGTGACAGTGTGAAATTTAATGTTTCACACTTTTATCACTTCACTTACAATTATTTCAACCACAAATAAAAACCAAAGCGTGCTGCCAAAGGATAAAGAAACCAAAACTGCAACAATAAATCCACAGGTGGTGTGACCAATAAGGCTCAGAGTCCTAATATAAAACACATTTATTCAACAAATATAAAAAGATGGTTAAGCGCTTTCATCAAAACTGACTTCATCAGTTAATTTAATTAGCCATGTGTGTATAAAATGGAGTAATACCCCTTTAAAAATCAATTTTTATGTTATCATGTGACCTTGCATTTTAGATATTTAAGTGTTTGGTCTTTTTAATTCATGGGTCTGATGAAGTCACTTTTGACGAAAGTGCTTAACCATCTTTTTATAGTCGTTGAATAAATGTGTCTTACATTGGGACTCTGAGCCTTATTGATCACACCACCTGTGGATTTGTTGTTGCAATTATTTCAGCCACATAACACTCAACCGGATTACCCGACCTTATGCATGTAACTTGCATAACTATATACGCACACATACAACACACAGCATGCTCAATGCCCATCAGTTTGAAAATAAAGCTTTTTTGAAGACGGCAGCTGGGTCTAGTGTGTTACTTTGGATGCACTAAGGGTAACATAATTTTAGCTCTGCAAGCCAAGACTGCAAGAAGATGGTTACCAGGGACCAGGTCTCCGCACCTGCAGCACACAGCTCAATGGAGCAAGTCAGATGACTGCACTGGTTTTCCCTGCTGGAACCATTTGGAACATCAAAAGTTTAGGTTCTAAATGCAGGCTATAAACCGCCACCACTCTGCTTAAGTGCGACACGGAAACAGGTGTCCGGGAGGTAAAAACAGCACATTCAATCTCTGTCAACAAAGACAGTGTACTCACAAAAACAGCAAAAAGTTTACTTCAAATGGTTTAAGTGGTAGCCTGTAGCCATTTACTACATCCGAGGCAGATTACATTGACAGACACCTGGACAAACAACACCACACCAAGGCATTTTACCGGATAGAGAGGGACCAAAACAGCCTGGAAAGTTTTATGTGCGGAGCTGCACTAACACTTGACTGTCATAAATCTTGCCATTACTAAATATTCAACTCCTCTTACTAAAACTAAGGGAAATAAATCTACCTTCAGTTGCATTAAAACCAACAACCTTTAAAAATTCCCCAACAGACCTTCAGCAAAAAAGGAACATGGTTCTTGAAATGTCCCATTTACAACAAGGTCAAAATGCCTGTAAAACTAAAGTATTGCAAATTAAATCACATGTTAAAGTCAAGCTGGAGCTTTTCATAAAATGTTAGAAATGTGTTCAAAAGGAAACACCAGCTCTTGCTCAGTACACCTGCACACAAACATATCTGTTGAAAAGATCAAGAGAGTACCGTAACTTACCTGTACAAGGGTTTTGGTAGATAGTTCTCACCTTCAATACGAATATCGGGGTACAACTGCTGAATGGCTTGAGAGTATTCCTCAAACACCCTTCTATACCCTCAGGAAACACTGTAGGAAAAAAAGATATTCATCAGCAACAAAAATTTCTAGATATACCATGAGGTCACAGCATGTGTGAAAAAAGGACCATGTTCATAATTCTCTAGTAAACATAGTGATGATCAAGGTAATACTCCAGAGCTTCGCATTTAACATGTACAGTTAAGAAGACTTATCTCCATGCACTTGAGAAGATGTATGTACTAAATCAAGCAAATGATGTTTTACCTTGGGGGGGGGGGGGGGGCAATTAAAAATATTACGCTGCTTTTAAATAAAAATCACAAACACACGCACACACACACACTTCAAGAACTCCTAAACTTCCCTCCTTCCCTGGGACTGACCCCTCTACCCTCCTCCAGCTATACTCAGTTCATTCCATCCTGAATCCTATACTCTGTTTCCCATATTCAACTCATCTTACTCTTATACCATCCTCCTATCTCCACATAATTTGACACTTCCATTTCTACTTTTCTTTAATACCCCATCAGTCTCTAACTTCACCCAGCTGCTCATAAACTTTTAGTTATGTACTCACCATAACTTCAGATGTTTGGGATCCATCTCGCCTACATTCTGAATGATGGGTTCGGAGCCGATCCCTCGGCTCCGACTCGGCACGCTTATGCCAAAGAGCGAAGTCTCTTATTGGCTGAGCTTACTATATCCCAGGATGCACCACTACCAGTCCCCCAGATCTAGTTTGTCCGCATACATGCACACATGCACGCCCTGCTTATATAACATCGTCAGATGAAACAAGATAAACAGTAGAACTCAAAACCGTTCAATCTCTTCTGATCTCCAAGGCAGGGGAAGGAGGGTGGGTTTAGGAATGTAGGCGAGATGGATCCCAAACATCTGAAGTTATGGTGAGTACATAACTAAAAGATGTTATGTGATCCTATCTCGCCTACATTCTGAATGATGGGACAGCGTCCCTAGCACCTGAATCCTGGGTGGCTCACTGGAAAACACTCCTGAGTACCGTGGAACCAAATGATGCTCGTCCTTTAGATGCCACATCCAATTTGTAGTGGGAAATGAAAGTGTGCGGATTGGACCAAGTAGCCGCAGCACAAATCTCCGATATAGCGAGCTTGGAATGAAAAGCTATAGAAGTAGCCATAGCTCTGGTAGAATGAGCTTTGATAGATGTTGTAAGTTGCTTATTCGAAGAAGAATAAGCCTGAGTTATGCAATCTCTGATCCATTTGGAGATAGTAGCTTTTGTGATGGTTTGACCCAATTTATTATCCGAGAAGGACACAAACAACTGGTCTGACTTACGAAGTTGCTGAGTCCTGTCTAAATAGAAGCGTAATTGCCTGTGAACATCCAATTTATGGAGAGTGTATTCTGCTTCATTGGAGAATTTTGGGAAGAAAACTGGTAGCTCTAGAGATTGTTGGAGACAGAAACTAGAACAGACCTTTGGGACAAAGGATGGATTAGGCCTAAGTGATACTCTATCCTTGTGGAAAATCAAGTACGGTGGCTTAATAGACAGGGCTTGAAGCTCTGAAACTCTTCTTGCAGAAGTAATTGCAACTAAGAAGGCAGTTTTCCAAGACAGATATTTTAACTCACATGTAGCAGCCGGTTCGAAGGGGAAGATGTTAATGCGAAGCACCAAATCAAGATCCCACGGAGGCGCAGGATGAAAAGTTGGGGTCTTAACAGGCCCGCACCTTTAATGAAAGTTTTGCATAGTCTGCTGCTCATCAATGGAGGATCCATGGATTCGTGGAATTTAGAGATAGCCGCTAGTTGGACTTTAATAGTAGAGACAGAAGATCCTTGATTAAACAGGGATGTTAAGAATTTCAAAACCTCTGGGATAGGAGCAGTGATAGGGTCTAAGCCCTTGAGTTGAGCTCCAGATAGCAAACCTCTTCCACTTACTAAGGTACAATTTGTTAGTGGTGGGTTTGTGGGCCAAAGATAAAATGTGAACAACTTCCGGGTCTAGTGTGTGACTTCTGACTAAAGTCGGAAGTGGAGGAGCCAAGCTGTCAATTTCAAAGATCGAAGGGACTGATGCTGATGTCCCGACCGATGAATTAGCAGGTCCGGAATTAGGTCTAAAGTCCACGGATCGTCCACCGCATGCTTCTTCAGGTAAGGAAACCATACCTGACGAGGCCAGTATGGGGCAATCAGTATCATTGCGGACCCCAATTGAGAAGCTTTTTGAATGACTTTGGAGAGAAGTGGAATCGGAGGAAAGGCATAAAGTAGTCCTGTTGGCCAAGGTTGTGCTAGAGCATCCATCGCTGGCACTCCCTGATGTGGAATCAAGGAGAAGAACCTTTGGCACTTGGTGTTCAGTGGAGTTGCAAATAGGTCGCAGCACGGCGTCCCCCATCTCCTGAAAACCTGAGCTGCTACTGTTTGGTTTAGAGACCACTCGTGAGGAGAAAGAATTGTCCTGCTTAATTTGTCTGCCAATATATTTGACCTTCCCCGAATGTGGGTCGCTACCAAGAAGCGGTTGGTAGCTACAGCCCATTCCCACACTCTCATGGCCTCTCTGCAAAGGGGGTAAGATCTGGTCCCTCCTTGTTTGTTCAGATACCAGACCACCGACATGTTGTCTGTGTGGATGGCGATGATGCCCTGAGGAAGAAACCTGTGTAAGGCCTGTAGGGATAGAAGTACAGCCCTCATCTCCAACACGTTGATGTGGAGAAGAGCTTCGTCTGGAAGCCAGGAGCCCTGAACTAGCCTGCCCAGACAATGCCCCCCCCACCCTATCTGGGAGGCATCTGTCGTCAGGGTAACCACTGGAGAGGGAAGAACAAAGGGTTTCCTTGATCCAAATTGGATGTCTGAAGCCACCAGCGAAGGTCCCTTTGCATATTTCCGTAATCATGATGTGATGATTGAGGGAAGATCCTGAAAGGACCATTGAGTTGACAATAGCCACTGAAGAATCCTCATGTGCAATCTTGCCAGAGGAACTAAAAGAACCGTGGCAGACATTGAGCCTAAAACTTGTAGAACCATCCTGGCTGGGGCTTTGGATCTCGAGATCAGAGCTTGAACTTGGCCCTGTAAAGTTTGGATCCTTTCGGCAGGAAGAAAGACGCGCATCAATCTTGAGTCTATCTCTGCTCCTATGAACTTTATGCGTTGAGAGGGCAGCAAGACAGACTTTGACCAATTGAATGTAATCCCCAGGGTAATACTCAGGGAGATGGTGGCTTTGAGGTTGTCCATTAGTAGATGCCTGGTGGTGGCAGTCAGGAGCCAGTCGTCCAGATAGGGAAACACTTGGAATCCAAGACTTCTCAGGTGAGCCGTCACTACTGCCAAACACTTGGTGAACACCCTGGGGGCTGTGGTGAGACCAAAGGGCAGAGCGCAAAATTGGTAATGACTGACTCCCAGGCTGAAGCGCAGATACCTCCTGGACGCCTGATGTATCGGTATGTGATAATAGGCGTCCTTGAGGTCTATGGAGCACATCCAAACATCCTTCTCCAACAATGGGAGAATGGATTGTAACGTGACCATTCGGAATTTGGATTTCGTGACGGATTGGTTCAGTCTGCTGAGATCCAATATTGGTCTCAGGTCCCCTGTCTTTTGGCACTAAAAAGAACCTGGAGTAATTTCCTGATCCGATCTGGTCTGTGGGGACCGGTTGGATGACTCCTTTTTCTAGCAGCTTTAAAGCTTCTGCGGCTGCCATTTCCCTTTGACTGGGTGGTGGGTCCGGGATTCTTCTGGACGGTGGGGGCGAGTATGTGAATGGGATGGTGTAACCTCCGGCAATGATCCGAAGCACCCATCTGTCCTGAGTGATTGACTCCCAGGCTTTTAGGTGCTTGGCAAAACGACACCCGACTGGCTCCGGAGCAGCACAGCCGGGCAATCCCTCATAACGTGTGGGAGGCTGAAGAGCCACGAAAGGACTCGCGGTCTCCAGAATTGCGGGGCCCTCTGCCGCCTCTGGGACGGCGTCTCCCTGAAAAATTTCCCCGTCCTCTGCCTCTGGGAGGGGAATCTTCCTGCTGTTGGGAGAAAAACTTACGGGATTTGGAACCACATTTTCCCCTCCTTTAGCCTTGGGGTAAGGCCGAAAGGGAGTGGAATAACGGGCACCTACGGCAGATAAAGTTTTTCCCTCTTGCTCACAGCGGTAAGGGTGTCTTTAACCTTGGGTCCAAACAAGGAGGACCCATCAAAGGGAGCGTCGGCGAAGGAAGACTTGAAGGCCTCCAGAACTGACACAAGCGGAGCCAGGCTTGTCTCCGTGAGAGCCACGCCTGTGCCTGCCGCTCTACCGCCTTCGGCCGCATAGGAAATGAGCCTCATGGACGAGTTAGAAATTGACGTAAGGATAGCCAACTGAGAGCTAACCGACTGGGCTAGCTGCTCAGGTAGGTTACCCGAGAGGAATCTGACAACTCCTTGACCAGATCCCTCTGAAGCCTGGTAAAATGTGCCAAATAATTCAGAGACCTTAAAGTAAAGGCCGCTGAAGTCAGGGTGCGCTTCCGTACCTGTCCATACTCCTAGACTCCTTATTAGGAGGATGGATGGACGTTGAAGCCTCTGCCACGTCCTGTTGTGTAGCAGATGCCACCACCATGGCATCTACAACCACGCCTTTAGTGAGGAACTCCTTCTCGGGGGGAGCAGACAAAAATTTATTTGGACGAGAAGGGACTGGTTCCACGGTATCTGGGTGTTCCCACGCCCTCGACAAACTAAATCCAGAAGCTCGTCGAAGGGCGGAGACACCCAGGAGGCGGAGGGCTGAGCCCCAAAGGCCTTGAGGAGCACTGACTCATCAGCAGAGGGGGGTTTGGATATCCAGCCGCCTCGTTGTTTGAGGATCTCTAAGATGTCTGCAAATAAGACATCATCCGAGGACGACTGGGACCCCTCTGCATCATCAAGATCAGTGTCTGATGTAATAGACTCGGGGAGTCCACGTGCTTCCTCTTGCACGATCTCTTCCTTGGGGTTCCTCCGAAGACAACTCCGAAGAACCCTCAGGAGGAGGGGAACCCCAATGGGGTAACCTCAGGCCCCGGGCTCCGCTGACTACGGACAGGGAACTGCCAAAGACCCAGTCTCCACGCCCAGGAAGGTGCCGGTAAAGCCGGAGAGATGACCGAAGAGGACTTGGCCAAGGCACTCCTCATGGCTCTGAAAGCCGGACCCCAGAATCCTGGGAGTGTCCAGTCCCCGGAGCCGTGATGGCCGACGGAAGTCCCGCAGCCGAAGCACCGAGGGGGAGGCTCGGAACCGAAAGCATAGGTCCCGAAACATCACCCCCGGGTCCAGCCGAAGAAGTCCGCGTACCAAACTCGGACCCGAAGGCCCGGGTTGGAGTAAGGGTCGGAGCCGACCCTAAGATCTCCACCGGCTCCAACAGCACCTGCTTCGACGGAGCCGAAGCAGTCGGAGGAGGAATGGCAATGGGGTGGGCCAGGGTCATCGGCTCCGAAGCCAGCTGGGTCGGAACCGAAACAAATTTTTGGAAGACTGGGGACTGGAACAGTCTTTGGAGCACCCTGTCTATATCAGAATCTGACATCCTCGAAGACCGAGAGGAAACAGAACGGGTTCGAGAAGGCCTCTCCAACGGCCCCAAAGGACTAGGGGACCGGCTCCGAGGTGACTCTATGACTATCGGCGCCGAAGGAATACACACACCAGATTCCATCGGTGCCGAGGTGGACTTCGGCGCCGAGGAGGAAGTGTCTGAGCGGGCGACCCTTGTCGGCTCCGAGACCAGTGGAGCCGACGAAGGTGACCCGCCTCTCGATGCCCCAGCCATCGGCTCCGAAGCCAGAGGAGTCGATACTGGTGGCATCGAGGCAGACCGTTCCGACCTCGGCTCCGAAGTCCTTGGAGCCAAGGAGAGGCCTGCCTATGTCTCTTAGCGGTCGGGTCCGACGGACTGGTCGGAACCGACGCCCTTTTCTTTTTAGCCGGAGAAGGAGAGGATGCCAAGGCTTCTTCAAAGGAAGGTTTAATTAACCCCTTAAGAATCAATTTATTTTTCCTCTCCTGGAGGACCCTTGAGGAAAAAGCGTGACATACACTGCATGACTCCTGTAAGTGTTTTGCACCCAAACAATACACACAGAGCGAGTGATCGTCTGTGATAGACATTTTGAAACTACATTTTGTACATTTTTTAAAGCCCGAAGGCCTAGGAGTCTGAGACATTATGATAGACAATTTCAGTAACTTTGACAGGAAAATATATAATTACTGACTTACTGATAGACAAACCTAAATATAGGCTTACAGTTATCGCTTAGAGCGCAAATGACAGGGAACTATGAAAACCCTGTAAGGTTTTAGAAGGGTTGACTAACCGGGAAGGCCCTAGATGAAGGGGGGGGGCCGAAACCAACTCAACCCAATCACACAACAAGTCTTTCAACAATCCAAACACACACAATGAGAGCGTTAGCCGTTAAAACAGCTTTTGAGACAAAAAACAGCAAAAAACTGACAGAAAAGTTAGTTAAATTAACTACTCAGCCCGGCCAGCTCGAGACCACGTCTTCGCAGGGAAGCGGCAAACGAGATCTGGGGGACTGGTAGTGGTGCATCCTGGGATATAGTAAGCTCAGCCAATAAGAGACTTCGCTCTTTGGCATAAGCGTGCCGAGTCGGAGCCGAGGGATCGGCTCCGAACCCATCATTCAGAATGTAGGCGAGATAGGATCACATAACATCATCAGTTTTTTATTCTACCCAAAGTCTTCTACCCCACTGCAACCAACCACATATTCCGATCGCTTGGCAAAGTTTTTCCATTAAACATTTCTCAAATATTCCAAAACCTCCCTTCTCAAACTTTGTGCCCTTCACCATTTCTAATCACATATGAATACTATCTACTTTCTCTCTCACATGTCTAACATGTCATCCTAGAAGAAAGACTGTTGCAAGCAGCAACACAGCTATGTAAGCATTTGCTGACCTAGGAAAGGACCACATATGCTCAGTCCATAAAGGTGCTAACATATCGATGGAGAAAAGGGTGGCAAATACTTTCCTCTGTATGTCACACACTACCAGCTTCTATCAATCTTCACTACCTTTCCTCTGTCCTGCCTATACACAACTTATCCAGGTGACCCCTTGTGTCTGTATCAATTCTGTAGCACCTCCCTTTACCTCAACAAACCCTTACCTATTTTACTTGGCCTGTAAGAGGAGAGTGTATAAAGGTTACCTTGGTATCCTCAGTTAAGTCATTTAATCAGAGATACCGGTCACAGCATAGCAAAAACATATCTGATCACAGGCTCATAGGAGATTACTAGGCTAGTGGCCCTAGGGCTCTTACAAGCCTAGCCAAGAGTTTATACCCAATAAAGAAACCTCAAATCAGCACCTGTCAATGTGAGACACAGGTGGAACCCCCGGGACAAAACTGGTTTCCCAACCACTCATCAAGGTTGCACTTGGAGGGTTAGCAACATACTTTGACGTGTATGGGGAGTCTATTCCAGAGACAGGGCAGCAGCTGGGAGACAAACCTGTCTCTCCTGTAGGTTTTGTTAATGTCACATATTAGACTTAGGCCTTTTGTTCGGGAAATTCTCGAGGAGTTAGACTTATGGATATGGAACATCTCTTGTACAGCAGGGCCTGAGATTGCCTTGCAGGCGAGACACAGATCACCTCTGAGCAATCTGTAAAATACTGATTACAGTGACAGTGACTTCAGCATGTCCACACAGGACAGGTGTTGGTGGCCATGGATACTTTTTGAGAGGCATTTCTGTGGCCTTTTCAGTTAGTGCAGGTGTTTGGAGAGGTACATACCAAATGGGGCATTGTACTCAATTATTGGCCTAATAAGGGAGGAGTACAGAGAGGTAATAACCTTATTTTTCTGGATGCAATCTATTTACTTAGGAGATGAACCAAGTAAAAGGCTTTTCTGACCAATGCCGCTACATAATGGTTGAATATGAGATTGTTGTCAACCTGTGTACCCAGGTCTCTCACCAGAGGTTGCAAGCTTAGGGGGTTGCCATTTATGTGATTTTTGCCAAATGGTATAGTAATACATTTTTTTGCATTTAAAGGGGCACTATCTCATTTGTAAAATCAGACTTCTGCCTCGGACCGAAGCTGAAAACACTGCCACCCCCTTAGCTAATCACCTCCCTGTTTGTAACATCACTAATGACGTTGTGACTATCCTACCCACCGCATTAAATTTCTTTAAAAAGGTGCAGAAACCTGCATTCCAGGCTTGTTTTACTTCCCTCTGGATTAAGACACTCAGGGTTTGGGTTCCCTGCTTTGCTGTTTTGGAGTTATATTGTATAGTGAGTCGTACTAAAATTTATACAATGGTAACAAAATCAAAGTAAATCCAACGATAAGCAAAGAAAAGGCACTGGTTGCCGCTGTCCATGTATTAGTTGTTAAGGGGAGCAAGTGAACTATAATAAATTAGGGTAATGTGGGCCTGGTGTCTGTGGGAAGGAGACGAACAAAATGAGATAGTAATTTGGGTTTGTTACGTTTTATAAGCACCAGTCACTCATGCCACTACCTATTTTGCAAAGCTTATACTTAGAACTGAACTGTCTTCTTGATCTCCGCTATGCAGACCAACCATTAAAAGACAGGAAAATGTTGTAATCTGTAATGTTTTGTGTGACCCTTCTGTTTCACTCTTGCTCATGGACTTCCACTTTTTAAAATATTTCTTATGGTGTTTCACGTACCTTTTGCATTTAGTGCATATTATACCATGATTGTTTCCCTGTAAAACTGTGCGTTTGCACCTAAAAAGTCAGAAAATAATGACAGACTTTGAGTTTCATAGTTCATGTCCTTCAGAAAATCAATGCTAATGCATAACATTATTCTATCAATTTCTCTGTTTTTAAGAGTAATATTTAAAAAATGGCCATATTTTTGGTCATATCTGCCCCCATTATTGATGGCTTTGTGACGAGTTCTTGCTCCAAGAGGTTGAGAGGAATGGTGCTCAGACCGAGCGCTGTAGCACTCGGTGTGTGGTCTAAACTGCAGCAACTGCTTACTATATCGTAGCAAGCATCTTGTTACAGTTAAAAAAAAAGAAGAAGAAATTGAAAGTATTTTGGAACTGTAACAAAATGTTTGCTACAATGTAGCAAGCAGTTGTTACAGTTTAGACCAAACACCAAGCGCTACAGCTCCCAGTCTTTTGCTGTTTTTTTTTTTTTTTTTCGTTTTTTGTTTTTATAGAACACTATTTGCACCACTGGTTTACTGACAGAACGGACAAAGGATCAGGCTACTGCTGCATCCGGATAAATCACAAAATGGACCCAATCATTAGCAAGGTGGCTAGCAACATTGGTCTGGACAGACAACACTTACATCGGCTTTTGCCAAGTGAACTGACCCTTTGGGCTGACCCATATGAAGTTTCATACTGCTTTGGAGAGGATGGCTCTACCTGCGTGCTCTATGAGGCAACCCGTGTGAACACTTACCACATGCTGTCCTGCAAGAAAGAACTGTTTGGTCGCACAAGTCCTTCCAAAAACGATACGATGACAGTTTCCAGTTAAAATGTCTGCTTTTTCTTTTACTCTTATCGCTTATGTTTGTAAGCTGACACTGCCCTGGCAGCACATATTTTGACACAGAATTTTTAAAATTTGAAGTAATTTATATTTGTTCCAGGGTTCTAGCATAGATTTCTCATAAGTGTAAATTATTTTTCTCTAAATCTTCGAGTGCCTTTTGAGTAAGTTAGCCTAGAGCCCCCCCCCCCCCCCGAAAAAAATATGGCTGTTGCCTTAAATATGACTTTGACCAAGACTGACATAGAAAGGGTACTTTGTTAATTTATTTTGAATATGGTCTCTTCCCTTTTGGAAGGGCAAGCTTTACATGTATATAACAATTCTTACCATTGGTGTAAATTGCTGGAGGCAAGTTGTAATGAGGTGAATGTTATAGCAACATATACTTCTTGAGAAGGCTAAGTTATCTATTTAAACATATAGCTATGTACTTGGGTGTTAAGGGGGGAATGCACAGTTTTCTGGTTTATGCTTTCTGCACTCTGGTCCAGATTTACTTCAAAAGTTTAGAACCACTGCATTTTGCTCACTTTATTAGGGTATTGGCCTAATATAAAGCAAGCCTTTACTGCATCTCTGCATTGGTATCCATTTGGGGATGGTCTTCAGTATGTGTAGAACAGGCAAATGGTGAAGTTCTGTGCAATGTGTGAAAAGAACCACACTGAATGAGCTAGAGTGCTTAATGATTAGCTGGTGCCATTGTGATAGGAAAAGGCTTATTTCAGCATGGTTTCAATGTCTATGAACTACATAGATGAGCTTTCAGCCACTTGGGCTGAATCAATATTTATGACACCATCTGTCAGTCTTAAACTATACCTGTGACCTTGTTCTGCAGACATCTCGGAAGTATGGAGATCAGTGAATGCATCTCTTCAGAGCATTGAGTTGATGCTCTGAACTCCTGCATGGTTTGTTTGCATTTTAGTCATTACCCTTTTGCAGAATTGGTGAAAATGTGTATTTGGTTCTTTTTACACTGGAATCCCATGCTAGAATTTTAGGTCTCCAAAATGTTGCAAAGGTAGTAATTGTCTTTTTCTTCCCCCACTTCCTTCCTTTTTTTCTGGGTGGTTAGCACTACTTCCATTAGCTCTAGAACACATCTAGCATTTACTACAGTTTACCTAGGATAACCAAGCCATGTTTTGCTGCCCCTTGACTCTTTAGAGGACTGGTCTGGCTTAGCACTTTAGCAAAAAAAGTAACCAAAGTTTGAAGCTGTTCTGCTTACCCCAAAGCACAAACCTTTTGTCCACCTAGCTAGTATTTTGGCTATTAATGGTGGAAATGAAGGGGGTGCTTCTTGTGAGTTCTCTAACAGTGCAATACTACTTGAAGGGTTTCATTGGAATACATAACCTGATTCATTGGATTGTTTTGTAGTTTAGAAAAATGGATTTGTCTTCATATTTTTATCAAGCCAATGCCTTCATAGACTTGTCACTCTGTAGCCTGGTTTTAAAATTGTTACTTGTGTAACGGGAATTGTTTACATATCACTTGTTTAACATTTAACTGTTTTTACTGGGGTTATAACCTTGACACTTGGACCTAGCAGGTATATTCTCTGCATTTAAAGTTTCTGTGGTGTAGTGACCTAAGGTATACCTAACTGCATGGTTGGGAAGGTCTGTTTGTTAATATTTTGGAACCCTACATGCAAAGCAGTGGTAGCTGTTCATCAACACAAATATTGTGTTCATGTTACAATATTCCAGTGGGAAAACTTGATTGTCCAATAATGAAGAGCTCTTAAAAGTACAGTTTTGTACCTACCATAAATGTAGATGTTCGAAGATCCACATTGCTGCAGTCCTAACACTTGGGTAGTCCGCTGTCCCAGTCGGCCCGAATACCAAAGTATAAGGCTGACGTCGGTCAAGGCGCATTAGTCTGACGTCAGAACGTCAGGGTACAAATGCGCATGACCGACGTCATATCCTCAGTCTTTTCTTGCCCCAGATGTCAGAAGACCCTAAAAAGATAAGGCCAAAACCAAAAACACCAAACACTCCTGTACCAAATATATGTACAATATATACAAATTTACAAAAGTACAACCCCACCCACACAACCACCCCTAAACACAGAGGGGAAGGAGGGAGGGTAAATTGGACTGCAGCAATGTGGATCTTGAACATCTACATTTATGGTAGGTACAAAACTGTACTATGTTCTTCATCCCACATTGCTGCAGTCCTAACACTTGGGTAGAATCCCAAAGCAGAGGTAAGGGAGGCTGGCAAATCATAAAGAAGCAGGAGCTGTCAACATGCCCTGCAAAATAGCCGTGGCAAAACCAGCCCTAGATTTAGAGTAGAGAGGAAGGTGGTAATGTTTAGAGAAAGTATGCACTGAACTCCAAGTAGCTGCCTCCAAAATATCCTTAGTTGCCACCCCTTAGAAATGCTGTTGAAGTGGCAGTAGCCCTAGTGGAATGAGGCCTAATCCCAGCTGGAATCTCCTTGCCATGATGGGAATAACAAAATGCAATGCAAAACCCAATCCACTTAGAAATAGTTTGTTTTGACACAGGCTTGCCCTGAGAACTCAAAGCAAAAGAAACAAACAACTGCTGAGACTGCCTAAAATCCTTAGTCCTGCTTAAATAATAACGCAACTGCCTGTGTACATCTAAAGTGTGCAAAATCTTTTCCCCCTTATTTTGGGGATCTGCATAAAAAGTAGGCAAATGAATAGTTTGGTTTAAAGCCACACTAGAAACCACCTTAGGCATAAAGGAAGGATTAGTACGTAATGATACCCTATCCTTATGGAAAATCAAAAGGCTCAACCGCCATAAGGGCCTGCAATTCAGAAACCCTTCTTGCAGAAGTAATGGCCAACAAAAAAGCAGTCTTCCATGACAAGTATTTCAGTTCAGCAGTAGCCGCAGGCTCAAAAGGTTGTAGAGTAAGTTTCTCCAACACAAAATTGAGATCCCAAGCAGGAGTAGGAGCTCTACGTGGGGGTCTTATATTCTTTGCCCCTCTAAGAAATTGCTTGAACAAAGGATGAGAAAACAATGGTGGGTCACAATCATAGTGAGGTGAAATTGCTGCAGCATGAATCTTAATGGAAGAGAAAGACAAACCTTTGTCTAATAACTCAGTAAGATATTGAAGAGCCACACTCAAATCAGGCTCAGAAACCTCCAAATCCTTTGCTGCACTCCAAAATAAAAATCTCTTCCATTTTTCTGCGTACACTTTCCTTGTACTAGGTCTTCTGGCTTCCATAATCACATTCAAAACTTGTTGAGGAAGTTGAGACCTGCTGTGGTTCAAAACAGAATACGCCAGGCTGTTAGATGAAGAGAGTGAAGCTTGACATTGAGTAGATGACCGTCCCTCTGAGACAATAGGTGTGGAATCAAAGGTAAAGGCCATGGAGGCTTCCTTACCAGACTCCTCAGTAATGGGTACCAGTGTTGACGAGGCCAATCTGGAGCTATTAAAATCATCCTTGGCTTGTCTTGTCTGACCTTTAGGAGTACCTTTGGGAGGAGAGGCAGAGGTGGAAAGGCATACACATGAAGATTTTTCCAACTGAAAGAAAGAGCATCCACTTTCCAAGCTGTGTGATGAAACCTTTTCGTGCAAAACTTTGGCAGCTGGTGGTTTAGTGGAGAAGCGAACAGATCTATGTCTGGAGTTCCCCATGACACTGTCAAATTCCGAAATACATGAAGATCCAGTTTCCACTCGTGGGGATCCATGATTTGCCTGCTTAACAAATCTGCTAAGGAGTTCTGTGCTCCCGGCAGAAACCTTGCCTGAAGATTTAGTTGCAAGCTGAGCGCAGTCTCCCACAAAATCACTGCTTGCCTGCATAGAGGATAAGAATGTGTTCCCCCTTGTTTGTTGATGTACCACATGACAGTTGTGTTGTCTGTTAGAATCAACACCTGCCCTGGAAGAAGTAACTCCTTGAAAGCCATTAATGCAAACTGGACTGCTAACATCTCCTTCATGTTGATATGTAGATGCTGTAGTCTGGCAGGCCACTTGTCTTGTATCCACTTTCCATTCAGATGAGCTCCCCAAGCTATGTCTGAGGCATCTGTCGTTAGAATCTGACTCGCCTCTGGCCGGGTCACAGAGAGTCCCTTGTTTAGGTGACATTCCTGAGCCCACCACAAAAATTCCTTTTGAATGCAAGGTATTATTTGAATGACAGTGTCCAAATCCTGGCAGTGCTGTGTCCATACATTTTGAGATACCATTGCAGCTTCCTCATATGCAGTTTGGCATTGGGAAGCACCAGAATACAAGATGCCATGAACCCTAAGGCTTGAAGGACTGTCCTTGCAGTCAGCCCGGACTGAAGAGATAGTTGATGGAAGTAAAGGGAAAGATTCTTTTGTTTGTCCGGGGTTAAAAAGGCCATCTGGGTTGCTGTATTCAGTCTCACACCCAGAAAGCACATGTCTTGAGAGGGTACTAGACTGGACTTTATTTCGTTCACAGAATACCCCAGGCATCTTAGCACTGCTATCACATATTCCAAATGCTGAAAAAGGTCTTCCTTTTCTTGAGCCAGAATCAGGCAGTCGTCCAAGTAAGGATAGATTTGTATTCCTTTTAGCCTGAAGTAAGCTATCACTGGAGCCAGAACTTTTGTGAATACTCTGGGCGCAGTAGATAAGCCAAAGGGCAATGCAGAGAACTGATAATGGGAATTCCCAGCTCGATAACGCAGATACTTCCTGCAACTTAGTCTGATAGGCACATGAAGGTAAGCCTCCTTGAGATCCAAAGTTACCATCCAGTGATCTTTGCCCAGCAGAGGTAAAAGCTGTTGTAACGTCAACATTTTGAACTTGGGAATGTCCAGATAAGTGTTGAGGATAGATAAATCCAAAATTGGTCTCCACGTGTTCCCCTTTTTGGTACTAGGAACAGGCGAGAATAAAATCCTAGGCCCCTTTCTGGCACAGGAACCGGCTGAATGGCCCCTATTTGGAGTAACAGAGAAATTTGCTTGTGAGCCTCTTTTCTTTGTAGAGGAGGAATGTCTGGCATGCCTTTGAAAGGAGGCAAGGTATGGAAATAAAACCTGTAACCGTGGTGAATGATATCCAATACCCATCTGTCTTGGGTAATTAAACTCCAATTTTCTTTGAAAAGTGCCAGCCTTCCTCCCAAAGGTGCTGCCAGACGAGAAGGCTCTGGCAGCTGAAAAGGCAGGTCATTGGGTCTGTTTACGAAAGGACTGACCCCTGCCCTCACCAGAAGACTGAGCAGGTGAACTCCCTGTTCTAGGCCTAAAAGAGCCTTGAGCTCTGCCCCTACCACGTCTAGACCAACCCCTAGAATGGGAATCATAAGAAGGATATGCCCACCCCTTAGTAGGCCAATTTCTACTAAACTTCGGAGGCTGAACCTGAAAAAAATCTTTAACAGTCTGCATAGACTTAGCCTTGTCCTCCATTTTCCTTAAAACTGCTTCCACAGGCGAACCAAACAACACATCAGATTGTAACGGAGCAACTAAAATCCTTGTCTTAACATGCTCAGCTAAATTCTGATCCCTCAGCCAGGCGTGCCTGCGAAGAACAGAACCAGTGGCAGCCACCCTCGAAGAGGCCTGTACAGCATCAAAACCACATTGCAAGGAGCTTACCCACCTGTTCAGAAACATGAACTAAATCCTGCAACTCTTTACACTCAATACCTTCCGCCAGAGCATCCACCTTCGACTTCAATTGTGAAAGGACATAATTTTGGAATTTTAACATGTGGAACTGGCAATTCAAAGCCCTCATGGCTAAAGTGGAAGAAGTATACACCTTCTTTCCCCATCTATCCAAAGCCCTTGCCTCTTTATCAGGAGGAACAGGATTTTTAACAACAGAAGCCTTAACACCTTTAGGCCCCTGAGAAACAGTTTCTGGGTCTGCCCTAGGACTCTTAAAAAGGTACTTATGAGCTGCAGGCACCCTATAATACCTATCCGGTTTAACCGGGGCAGGAGGCAAAGAATCAGGGTTCAGGGAAGCCTCTGCAAAAACATCTTCCACCACATCCAGAACAGGAGGTATAGCTAAAGGCCTATGCTGGGGTAAAAACAAAAATTCCCTAAGCCTCTTCCTGGAATCAGAGAAATCTTGACCTTCCCATTTAAAATGCTCCCTCATGGAATGAAGAGTCTCTGAAAAAGAAAAATCCTCAAGAGGAGAAGCCGAAGGAGTAGAATCATCTACATCAGAATCAGAATAAGGAGGAAACTCCTGTAAGTCTTCAGCCGAAGACTCAGAAGCCTCCGAACACTGCTCAAAACTCTCAAGCTCAGGTTCCACCCTAGGCCTCTTATCAGGAGGGGGCATAGAACCTCTAATCATAGTAATCAAATCTTCTGCCATTTTAAGCATATGTTTCTTAGGCAAAGACCCTGAAGAACTAGGAGAGACACCCACTGAAGTTAAACCTGGCCTGCCTCTCAAAGAAGCCTTGGAAACAGAAGGGGAGGGCCTAACCACCTTAGGAAGGGAGGGGAGAACAGCCACCTGAGAAGCCCCTTCAGCCTGGCCTACCTCCTGAGAGGACACATCTTGTAACAGTAAAGTCTCTCCCTGAGACTCCAAAGAAACTTCTGGCAGAACCCCCGGCTCCACCGAGCCTTCTAAAGAACCGACGTCCGGGACAGACGGTTCTTCCAACCTAGGCTTTGCTGCTTTGTCCTTGCGCTTTTTAGACGAAGCGGGCGTCGGAGCATCCGACGGCATTCTATAATTACAACGCTTCCCAAAAACTAACCTGGCACAGTCTAATCTTCTCTTTATAGTGCGTTTGTTAAATCTAGCACAAGAGCGACATCCAACAACGTCGTGCTCAGGCCCTAAGCAAGGTATACACAAGGTATGGTAATCCCTATGAGGTATCTGTTTCCCACAAGAAATACAGTTATTCACTTTTTCTGACATCCGGTTAAATACTGAGGCAAGAAAAAACAAAATATTCCCCAACGGGGTACTTAGCCAACTTTGATTCGGTCTGAAACTCCGACTTCAGAAAATTTCAGAACGCCAACTTGCACTCGCAATACTGCTTCTGCATCGGACCATGCGGCAAAAAAGACTGAGGATATGACGTCGGTCATGCGCATTTGTACCCTGACGTTCTGACGTCAGACTAATGCGCCTTGACCGACGTCAGCCTTATACTTTGGTATTCGGGCCGACTGGGACAGCGGACTACCCAAGTGTTAGGACTGCAGCAATGTGGGATGAAGAACATCTGCCTGTTACCAAGAAATGTGTCACTTCAAAAGAAAAAAAGTTCCAGACCAATGTGCAAATTATTGTCCTTGCTTAGCTGTGGACCTGCAATGCCCACCAACAGGGTAGCCAGAAACTCCCTTTGTACGTGGAATGTTTTATTTCCCTTGTATTTTGATTTAAATTTTTAGAAAGATTCTTTTCATATTTCTTAGCTGTTGTGTCAGTGGCTACCTTTTTCTTTTCCTCCTCTTAATACTCTTTGTAGACATCAACACAAACATCCGTAATATTGGTTTCTTGAAGAGTAGTTCGGAAAGAATGCTCACAAAATGTATTTCAATATACAGTGTTCTTGACTGCACTCTTGCTGCCACAGTATTGAAAGTATGCTTAGGACATGTTGCTTTTGTGTAGTGTTTTTCTAACAGTATTGTAATTTTCCAAGAAGTTGAATTAAATTCTGCAGAGTATGAGAGCACTTTTCGTCCAGGTTGCAGAGTGTTGTACAAGGAAGTAGTTATCTAGCAGCTGTATACACCTGTGGAATATAACCTTGCGTGTGCCCATATGTGGTATGTCAATCTCTAGATGAATGGGTTATGGCCCATGCACACCCACTGCCTTCCCCACAAATGCACTCTATAAGCACTTACACAAGTGCATGGATCATGCTATCCCAAACAGAACCAATATGCTATCTTCCAAAAAAAGGAAGCCAATCTGGAGGTCCCCTGCCATAAACAAACTGTACAACAGAAGGAAGAAACGGTTGCAAAAGACAGTAAAATCCCATGAGTGGAGGAGCTCCCTGGTCAGCCACAGTAAGAAGCTGAGCTCCCTTATAAGATCCTCCAAAGCTAGCTATAAAAACAAAATCACCACTGATTCTAAGGACAACCACAAAGCATTCTACAGCTATGTCAAGAATCTCAATGGCAACACCCATTTCTGCTCAGAGTTACAGCACAATGGCATGAAAATTACAGAACCAACTGATATTGCCAACATCTTGGCAGATAGGTTCAGTGCTAACTTTACCCCCCCTCTCACCCCCTAAAGGGCCCATATTTATACAGGAAGAATGCAGAGTCCTTGTAATCACAACTACACAAGTAAAAGCTGCACTCTCTAAAGCTAAAAACACAGCATCCATGGGACCAGACAACATCCCAGACTACATTTTACACAAACTTCAGAATGAACTGGCTCCCCACCTAAGCACCATGTTCAATCATAGCCTCACATCAGGCTTTGTGCCCACTGAATGGTGCACATCAACAGTTATCCCATTCCACAAAGGGGGAGCCACCACCAATCACGGGAACTATTGCCCTATTAGCCTGACAAGCCTGCACTGCAAGGCCATGCAACGTATCATCACGGAACTCATAAACTAAGACATTGGTAACCTCCAAACTGTGGACCCCACCCAGTTCGATGTTGTGAAAGGCAGATCATGCCTCCTGAACCTGATCGACTTCTTTGAGGCAGTCACCAAAGCCATATACGAGGTTAAGGTGGTTCATACAGCCTATCTTGACCTAGCCAAGGCTTTTGACATCATCCCCCATTCTGGAATTATAGCTAAACTCACTAAACTAAGTATAAATCCCTATGTCACAAGATGTGTTACCAACTGGCTCACTGACAGAACCCACACTGTAAAAGTTGCAGACTCCAAATCTGACTTCAAACCAGTGACAAGTGGAGTACCACAGGGTTCAGTCCTGGGACGACTTCTGTTTGGTATCTACTTCTCTGAAGTACAGGCTAACACAGTAGGCCTCTGGCTAAAATGTTCGCAGATTACTGCAAACTAGGAGCCATAGTCGAGTCCCCAAATGATGTGGACATCCTACAGAAGGGCCTCACTGAGGCAGATGCCTGGTGTCAGAGCCATGGCCTCAAGCTCAATACCAAAACGTACATTGTCATCCCCTTTGGTAAAAACTCTATACCCATAAGCTACCACATAGGCAGCAGTCTACTTAACACCAAACGTGTGATGAGACCTTGGGACCCAGGTGGACAGTAGTCTCTCTGTTGATAACCACAGTAGTCAGGAAGTCATTCTACATGGCACACCTCATCACGAAAGGGCTCTCATCCAGAAAAAAAGAGGTAATTGTTCCCCTCTATCCGACACTCATTAGACCCATTGTAGAGTACAATGCCCCTTTTGGAATGTACCTCACAAGACATTTGCAACAGCTGGAAAGGCCACAGAAGTACATCACAAAGAGGTATTCTGGCCTCAAACAGATGCCCTACACTGACCATCTCAAAAAACTACAGCTTTACTCTGTAGCATATCACCTACTATGAGGAGATCTCTGCCTAACATATAAAGCTATGTTAAACCCAGAGCTGTTGGACATGCTACACATAAAGAAATCCCAATCCCTCTGAGCTACACGCTCTAGGGAACTAAACCTTGTAACCACAATAAACAGGACATGCTGGAGGGATAGATTCCTGTCCCAGAGACTTCCCATACTCTGGAACAAGCTACCCATCTATGTCAAGCAAAGTTCCTCATTAGCACTCTTCAAGAAACATCTTGATGAGTGAATGGGAAATAGGAAATATACCCCGGGGCTCACTTCTCTGGCTCTGCTCGACAGTGGCACAGGAAAATAACTTTCTGGGGTGGCATAAGCCAGGCAACCTTGTTGGCTAAGCTTACTTAGGCCCTTGGGCCGATAGTCTAGTACTACCTATGAACCAATAAACCTATGAACATTTATTATAGTAACTAAAATGTTGACTAAATATATAAAAAATTGTTGTACGATTCTCAGTTTGTGGTAAGAGAAGCCTGAGTCAGTTGGTTTGCATGCTAATTATTCCAAAATTAAAACAGTCATCCTTGGCTTTCTGTTAAGTGTTTTTGATATTGGACATACTGGGTTAAACAATGGATGGCAGCACAGGTGAAAATGGTCATACCCAAGTTGATGAGGTGCTAAGTGCATTGGTCTCTGGCTTTGTAGTGACTTTCAAAAATGTAATATGCATTTCAATGTATGTATTTATCTGAATGTGTTAACCAGTGTAATCTATTCATGCATTCATTCCAAAGTAGTAATGTTATATATTGTCTGGGTGCATCATGTGGTGAGACAAGGCTTGGCTTAGTTGTTTGAGGGTGGGTATGCTGTTTTATGAAATATATGCATAATTTTCTACAGAATTCCACTCACTTGTGGAACTCACAATCATAAGGGAAGGTTGGACAAGAGGTTAGCTGGCTACAAAGCCAGAAATTAACTTTTTATTAAGTACTACCTTTTTTAAGAATTTTACTTTTTGCAATTGACAGTGGGATAATAAATGACTGTCATGATTTTGCTATAGGTGACTTGAATTTTTGAGTAAGTTTTACAGATAATGGCTATATTCTGCTGTTTTTGTGGTTCTGTAGAGTCTCCCAAGTCATATGGATAAGCAGTCAGCTTTGTAGGACATGGCTGCTTGATGAATTAATGGGACTTGTTTAGACTGCACACTTGGACATTACAGGTAGGTGGACATTTTTTATGTTTGGGAGATTCTGATTTAAACTGTGTGTTATTGATGGCATCTCTTGTGTTTGGTTTCATTACTGGAAAAATTTAATTGGACAGTATGTATTTGATGTATTTCTTATTTCCATGTGGCCTGGTTTATATAGTGTAAAGCTTTGTATTATAGGTTTGAGTTTTTACAGGTTGCTACTTTTCCTGCACTTTGAGTGTACTGTAATTTCAGTGTGTGTGCGTTGGTGTGTTTGTGTTAATGGAGGGGTGTTATTTACATTGCTAAATGACTATTCTTTCCCGATTGTTTGGGAGTCTGGTTTTCTAGGAGGTTTACTGCATTCTTTTTGCTTTGCTCTGCAGGATTTTAGCTCAACTGAGAAGATGTGGTCATTGAGGGTTTTAGTGTGGGTTATTAGTTAGGTATTTTTATACAATATTTATTGTGTTTTCCTTTTGTGGCTAGTGACAATAAGTTTAGAATTAGGTTTGTCTAGGGGCTGTGGAACCGGAGTTGTAATTCCACCTCCTGGTGCTGTATGTGGTACCAATTATGGCCATGTTTCATTGCTCAGACATTGGGTAGGTTTTCCTGCTGGCTCAATTGAAACAATGGTCTGCTTCACAAAAAAATATGGTTCCAGTAAGACATTCTGTTACATGCTTACAAGCCGACTGAAGGATGCTACAGGTTAGTGTACGTTGTTATGTATGAGATTATTTAAATCATCTTTCATTATTTATGTCAAATCTTGGGCGATAGTGTAGTGTACTGGCTCACCTTCAGTTCTGCACAAGAGTGGGCGTGGCTCTGGTGATTGGCATGAAAGGTTGCATATGAAATGAGGCATGATTGACATGACATTCATATTAGGCAGTGACATCATGCATACAATTAGTGTGGACGAATGTAACAACACTACTGTAAAAATATCACGTGCAGACTCAATTAACACCTGGCAAGTCTGACTATTTAAAAACAGAGACCAGTTACCACCTCGCATCTTTTAAAATATATTTGTGGTACTTTCCTCACTACTTATCCGGTCAATACATTGGCGATTAAGACTATGATGCCTCTCTGAAAGAAATGTTAGGGCGGTTTGTTTTCTTTGCTATCACTAGCTGTTTATCTATGTCATTTCTTAAATGTAATGTTTCATAAAGTTGTCCGAAAGTAGGAGTACCACACACACACACACACACACACACACACACACACACACACACACACACACACACACACACACACACAGTTCAGTCTCACCTGATTTAGTTCTCACAATTCAGAGAAGCTTAGTGAAAATACAGCCATGGAAATGGAGAGAAACGCCATTTCCCCGGTCACTTAATACCCCCAAGCGTATTCTACTCGCTGTCTTGTGTCACCTGTGACACTCTAAGATAAAATTTAATTTTAATCCTTACAGCTTTTCTTGGAAAGCACAGTTTGAAAAGTATTGAGTTCACTTCCACTAGCAATCTCACCGGCGATAGGGTAGTGTGCTGGCTCACCTTCAGTTCTGCGCAGGAGTGGGCGTGGCTCTGGTGATTGGCAGAAAAAGTTGCATATGAAATGAGGCATGATTGACATTCCCTTCATATTAGGCAGTGATATCATGCATACAATTAATGTGGCTGAATGTAACAATAGTACTGTAAAAATATCACGTGCAGGATTGCTACTGACTTCTTAAGCTATCGATCTGAAAATTTTAACCGAGAGTTGGTAACTTCGTTTGCCTCTTAACAGTACTGCCCATCATTCGACTAATTTACATTTTAATTGCACATTTCCTGCAGATGTGTTATCGTACAGTTGGGAAACAAAATAAATATTCATTTACACCGGATGAATATTGAATACTTCCAACTGACGTACAACAATGGGGGAGGGTTTTGGGCGGTGCTTCCTACTGTGCATCTGGTGAACCAGTACATTACACTATCACCAAATCTTGAATTTGGAGTATATTTATTTATTTATTATTTATTTCCAGTTTGATAACCGGGGAAGTCCACTGGGCTCGAAAGCCCGTTTTCAGTGGAGGCCCGGGGAGAAAAGCTCCATATTAATAATACATTACACACACAACACTCTGTGTTATAGCAGGATAACACCTTTAACAATTTCCAAAAACATAGTACATTTGGCAGTATACGTAAGAAATTAATATTTTTTATGCGACTGTATTGTTAGCATAGAAGAGAGAGAGATAAAAAGAAATTATACATAGATCTTGAATGCAAGAGAAGTAAAACAGAGAAGTGAAGGAGATGCAAAGAATTTGAGTAGAAGAGATGCCAGGAGGAAGATAAAAAAAGAAGAGTTAGACTAAGATACATTTTAGGTTTGAGTCTAACAGTACATCTTATGAAAAAGGCAAAAGATACATTAGTGAGACTAGACATGCATGTAGGCAGGGGGGAGGAGAAGATATAAAAGGAAGAAATAAGAGTTTAAGCAGGGGAGAGAGAGGAGATAAGAAAGTAGAGGGAGGGGAGCTGAGGAGAGAGTTTGAAAAAGAGGGACCAGAGAGGGAAAATTGGAACAGAGATATATTACGAAAAAATAAGTATGAATGATGCATTCAGTGTATTGTTGCGCCATGTTTTCTGCATAAGTAGTAGGTTCATAGGTTTATACTAGACAAGTGACCACCAGAGTCTTTACAAGTCCAAAACTATGCATAACTTTTAAATATTACCTCAATTAGCGTTACTAGGAGAATAACCAAATTTTCATCAACATGGATTTCCTAAAGACTAAGTAGTATGAAACTCTAATGTCTGAAATTACAGACTGAAGTATGAAACTGTCTGCTATTATGGACTGACTGTAATCTTCAGTGATTTACCAGAAAATCAAAACATTTTATAAGGAGAAGGGAGATAGTCTGAGGTGAAATCACGGATAGGTGAGCAGTATGAAGTAGTTAATGACCAGTAATACTGCTTTCATATTGTTCCAATCTGTTAATTTTTGTTGTGATGTCGGTGTCCAGTTCTTTCCACAGACTTCCTTAACTTGTGTAATTTTTTCGTGAATTTCATTAGGGTAGTTGTTGCAATCACAGGTTGTATCCTCTGTTAATTATATTATATTATATTATATTATATTATATTATATTATATTATATTATATTAGTGGGCTGTAGGTAGAGGCAGCATTTGTAAGGACAAGGTCAAGCATTACATTTGTTTACTGACATCTGACTACAGGGAACGTCTAACTGGGTAGATGTCCATTTTTATTAGTGGCCTAGGGAGAATCAAAACATCTACATTTTAAAATAATTATACCAAGTTGGACATAATTTGACAAAATTATTTTAAACAAGTTCAGGTTATAAAACAATAATTTAATTATTAGAGAAATTTTAGATAGCTTTTAGAAGTTAAAGGTAAACTAGCATAACACATAAAGGAATTGCAAAGTTAAGTTAGGGGAAAAATAAGATGTTAAGTTGTCAATCTCGCCTTCATTCTTGCTGGATGGGTTCGGAGCTGAACCTCGGCTCTGTCTCGGCCTATTACTAAAGCTCGAGAGTTATTTTTACCAGCTCGAGGCAATCCTATGTCCCATAATGCTAGGCGTCATATACCCAGATCTCGTTTGCCGCTTCAGCTACGAGGTTGCGTCTTTTTGCCGGATCCAGGTTGTATTAATCTTTTTCTTGTATTTAGTCAGTTTTTTGGTTCTAACTTTAGCGACAGTTATTCCTAGTTCCTACCCATATAGATCCCTGTTTAGAATCTCCTCTTAGGTAGTTTTTTTCTTCAGTTTTCCCCTCACTAAATAGTTAGGCCTTTGGCTAAACTTGTTCTATTACAGTTTCTGTAGCAGTAAATACCTTTGGATTTTTTCTGTAGATTTTTTCTTGTGTGTGCGCGCCTATAGTTAAACTGTGTTAAAAATTGTTGGGTTTTTGTTTTTCTTGGTCTGTTGCAAGCTCTTTGTGTGTGTGTGTGTGTGTGTGTGTGTGTGTGTGTGTGTGTGTGTGTGTGTGTGTGTTGGCTGATTGTGACTAGACCGCTTAGGATTGTCTTTTTCTGCCCGTCATCCTTGTTTCAGGATGTCGAAAGACACCAAGGTCTCGGGCTTCAAGAAGTGTGACTCGTGTTGTCAGAAGATGTCTCTGACAGATGGTCACACTTCTTGTGTACATTGCTTGGGCCCTCTGCACCTGCAGGACTCTTGTTCTGTCTGCCATGTGTTCAGTCCAAGAGTCCTGCAGGAACGCAGAAACAAGCTTATTTTGAGAGGCTTGTTGAAGCCTGAAGGTTCCCCGGCTAAGCCTTTGTCGGGTAAACCTTCCAAGCCCATCAAACCATCGGCTCCATGTTCGCAGCCATCTCTGAGCAGCGCTACTACTACTACCTCTGCATCGGTTCCGGCCGGAACCGATGATTCGAGGCCTCAGTCGGCTCTGACTCTGCTGTCGGAGCCATCTTCGAGCAGAAAGCGTTCCAGGTCTCCTTCCCTGGAATCTGTCCATTCAGCTCCAAAGTCTCCCTTGTTTTTGGAGTGGAGTCACAGGTCCCATTCCTCTCGGTCTTCCAGGCTGCCAGATCATGACCTCGAGAGGGTGGCTAGCAGACTACTTAAGTCGCAGGCACTGGCCCAAATGTTGCATAGCCCTCCTCATCAGGCAGCGGCTATCGCTACTCTCTCTTCGATTCCTCCTCTGACTCTTCCTTTGAGTTCAGAGCCGGAGATCGTAGGGGTCGGGACAGTCAGAACGTCGGAGCCAATACCACTCCTTTTGGCTCCCTCTTCGGCTCTGATCTCTTCCTTGGTTCCATCCTTGGAGGGATCCGGGCGCCGGGACTCCCTCATCAGTTCCGAGGGGGCGAGTGGCATCGGACCCTGGTCTGACTCCGTTCTCCCTCTCAGAGCCTCGGCGCAGGTGAGTTCAGCCCCAATATCAGCCTCGGCGCCATCCCTCTCGGTGCTGGGAGGACTCCTTGTCTCTTTGGAGTGGGGATCCCCTTCCCTGCCTGATAGGGGCACCTTTGAGGTCATAAGAAGTGTGCTGGCCCCTGTGCCTGCTCCACGGTCGGCTCCTCCCCTCTATGGTGCCTGCTTCAGTCTCTGCCCTTCCGATCCCGAGCGTGGAGAACCGACGCTACAGGTAACCCCATTGGGTGTATCCTCCTCTTCAGAGGCCTCCCCTGATCCTTCAGGGGAGCCCCCTTGAAAGAGAAAATGCAAGAGGAAGCATGTAGACTCCCCTGACTCAGTCAAGTCTGACATAGACTTGGATGAGTCAGAAGGGTCCCCAAAGTCCCCCTGTGAGGATGTTCCCTTTTCTGACATCCTGGAGATTCTTAAGCAGAGGGGGAACGTGTCTGCCCTTAACCCTTCCGAGGACGAGTTGGTGTACCTGGATGCGTTTGGTTCTCGCCCTTCCACCTCCTGGGTGTCTCCGCCTTTCGACCCACTCATGGATGTGGTGGCTCAAAAGGCGTGGATGGCTCCGGATACTATGGAACCATCTCCCCGGAGGCCTACAAAATTTATTACAGCCCCTTCTGACAAGCAGTTTCTAACTAAGGGCGTCCCTGTTGATGCCATGGTGGTGGCGGTGGCCACTAAAAAGGAGTTGGCTGACCCTTCAGTACCTGTCCATCCTCCTAATAAGGAATCTAGGACTATGGACAGGTATGGCAAGCGGATGTTTTCTTCAGCGACCTTTGCTATGCGGTCACTGAATTATTTGTGCCATTTCACCCGTCTCCAGAGAGACCTTCTCAAAGAACTGGGTGAAACCTTACAGGACCCATCAGCCGCGGGGTCTCAGGAAAAGATCAACTCCCAGCTGGGGACCCTGAACTCTATTGTCAACTCCTCCATGCGGCTCATTTCCTATGCAGCTGATGGAGCGAGTAGGGCTGCAGGCACGGGCGTTGCTCTAAGGAGACACACCTGGATGCGGCTTTGCAATTTTGATGACCCCTTCAAGGCGTCCTTCACTAACACCCCCTTTGAGGGTTCTGCCTTGTTTGGACCTCAAGTGAAGGATACATTGACCAGGTGCGAGCAGGAAGGCAAGACTCTCTCTACCCCTTCTAGACCATACTCTAAGGGTCAGAAGAGTGGGAAAATGTGGTTCCGCAAACCTCAGGGAGTACTGCCCGACGCACGTAGTGAGCTTCCCTCCAGAGGCAGAGGAGGGAACAATAATAGATGCCACCCTAGGGGCAGGGGGGGGTTCCACAGAATCAGGGTGGCAGAGAACCCTTCTCTGACAAACCCTTCCAGCACCCCTGAGGAGCTGCCCGACTGTCCACCTTCGGAGGCAGTTGGGAGAAGACTATCGCTGTACCCAGAAGCCTGGCATTCCCTCACGCAAGACAAATGGGTACGGTCGGTCATATCCAAGGGTTACAAAATTTCCTTTATTCACACCCCACAACAGCCAAAAGGGCCTCTTCCACACATTCCACCTGGTCTGAGGGATCAAGCAGCACTAGAAATTTCAAAGCTGCTAGAAAAAAGAGCCATCCAGCTAGTCCCAGCAGACCAGCAAGGATCCAGAGTCCACTCCAAGTTCTTTTTGGTACCAAAAAAGACAGGGGACGGCAGACCTATTTTGGATCTCAGCAAGCTGAATAAGTCTGTTCAAAGAACGAAATTCCGGATGGTCACGCTTCAGTCCATTCAACCTTTTCTGGGTCAGGACAACTGGATGTGCTCTATAGACCTTCAGGATGCATACTATCATATCAAAATGAACTGGCGCTTCAGGAGGTTTCTCCGCTTCCGGCTGGGAGCCAGTCACTACCAATTCAGAGCCCTGCCCTTTGGCCTCACCACAGCCCCCAGGGTGTTTACCAAATGCATGGCAGTGGTTGAGGCTCACCTGAGATGAAAAGGATTCCAGGTGTTTCCACACTTAGACGACTGGCTCCTTACTGCCACCACCAAGCATCAGATGCTCCATTCCAGAGATTATACCCTCCAAATTCGCAACGAGCTAAGCATCTCTATAAACTCCGAAAAGTTTGCCTTGTCAATCTATTACCTTCATAGGCGCCGTTTTAAACACTGTGGAAATGTCAGCAAAGCTGCATGTACAAAGGATTTCAGTCTTTCGCGATCATGTTCAAATCCTACTACAAGAGAGCAGAGTCCAGGCCAGATTCATAATAAAAACCCTAGGTCTCATGGCAGCAGCCATCACATTACTCCCCCTAGCTCGCTTTCACATGCAGATCCTGCAATGGATGCTGTTTTAACAGTGGTCCTTTCAACAGCTTCCAATGTCACACAGCATTCTAATCACTCAGTCATGCAAAAGGCACCTTTCATGGTGGATGGTCTCCCCTCAGGTTCTTCAGGGCAGACCTTTTGTCCTTCCTCCTCCTGTTGCTACTGTGACAACGGATGCCTCCCTGATCGGGTGGGGGGGCATTTTCAGGGCAGGACAGTCCAGGGCACATGGCAACCTTTCGAAGGCCACCTGCACATAAATGTCTTGGAAATGAGAGCGGTACTTTTAGTGTTGCAGACCCTTCAAGACTCTCTACCCACCGGGACTATTGCAATTCAGACAGACAATATGTCTGTAGTGTGGTACATCAACAATCCGGGCCGAACCAGGTCCTACCCCCTATGTTGGGAAGCACTCAGACTTTGGCAGTGGGCGATCTCTTCTCAACTGTTTCTGGTAGCAACGCATATCCCCGGGAAGTCCAATGTCATAGCGGACAGGCTGAGCAGAGCCATTCTCATGCCTCATGAGTGGTCTCTCAACCAGCTAGTAGCAGAAAAAATTTTCAGAAGGCGGGGTCAGCCTTGCTGCAATCTTTTTGCAACCCTTCAAAACAGCAAGTGCCAAGACTTCTTCACCCACTTCCCTCTCCCAGGTCTTCACCCCAGAGACGCTCTAGTCCACGATTGGCCCTGGGGTCTTCTGTATGCTCCCCCCCCTTTCCCTTAATTACTCAGTTAATCCAGAAAGCAACTGCTTTGAGATCCAGGATGATCCTTGTTTCCCCTTACTGGCCTCGACAAATTTGGTTTCCGTTCTTGCAACATCATCTACTAGATCAGCCTGGGCATCTGGACCCAGTGCCAGATCTTCTGACACATCAAGTCGGGCGGGCTGCATCAATCTCTCCAATCTCTCAACCTCACAGCTTGGTTGCTCCACTTCCAACCCTAGCCAGGCTTCCCTCAATCTCTCATTCAGTTTGTGACATCATCCTTGCTTCGCACAAGTCTACTACCAGAAAGACTTATGGTAGCAAATGGAAGCGTTTCTCTGTTTGGGCAGGGGAGAAACAAGTTGACCCTTTTACAGCTCCTGTCCATACAGTTTTAGAGTTTTTGGCAGAACTTTTTCAAATGGGTTCTTCTTCAGCCACCATCAGAGTTCAGCTGGCAGCTATTGCAAATTTTCATGTTGGATTGTCAGAGACCAGCACTATGTCACACAAACTTTGTAAAGACTTTCTAAAAGGAACCCTCTTACTTAGGCCCCCGGTAAAAGATCCTCCTCCACCACGGGACCTAAATTTGGTGGTGTCGTCTTTAATTCTCC
Organism: Protopterus annectens; assembly: GCF_019279795.1. Lineage (NCBI taxonomy): Eukaryota > Metazoa > Chordata > Ceratodontiformes > Protopteridae > Protopterus > Protopterus annectens. The sequence continues at coordinate 1,028,393,552 of NC_056748.1, forward strand.
CTCCCTTTGAGCCTGCGGCTTCCTGTTCGTTAAAGTTGCTCTTTTGGAAAATCACTTCAGCGGGAAGGGTATCGGAACTTCAAGCCCTTTATGTTCGCCCTCCTTACCTTGTTTTTCACAAAGATAGAGTGTCACTTAGGACTAATCCATCCTTTTTACCCAAAGTACTCTCTGAAAAAAATCTGAATCAGACCATCGATCTTCCTGTCTTCTTCCCACTTTATACCAATAGGTCTGAAGTGAACGGAAGTTACATTGTCTGGACGTTCACTGTCAATTACGCTTCTACCTGGATAGAACCAAGCAGACGAGGAAATCAGAACAGCTCTTCCTGTCTTACGCGGAAGGGAAGCAAGGCCTGCCAGTTTCCAAAGGTGGTTGACCTCTGTTATCATGTTGATTTACCAACTGAGGCATAAAGAGCTCCCCATTAAGCCCAGAGCTCATTCAACCAGAGCTTCTTCAGTAGACTTTCAGGCAAGATTGCCAATGGATTCCATTTGTGCAGCAGCCACATGGGCCTCTCCTCATACCTCCATTTCTCATTACAAGCTGGACATGACCTCTAGAAGTCTGTCTGATTTTGGTTCCACTGTACTCAAGAGTCTGTTCCATTGAGCCACCCAGGACTAAGGTGCTAGGGATGCTGTCCCATCCAGCAAGAATGAAGGTGAAATTGACAACTTAACATTAAGAAGTTATGTACCTACCATAATGTTCCATGTTAGTTGTCTTCTTCTCGCCTTCTTTCTTGTGTCCCACCCTCCATCCCCCTAGTCTGGCAAGACAGAGAGTATCTTCTGAGATGTGCTATCATGAGAGTTATCTCCTTAGCTACCTTTCTTCCTTTTCTTGGTAACTCTTATAAGAGTTTTATATGTATGTATGTATACATACATATATCTATATATATATATATATATAAATGTGTGTATATATATAGGAGGGGACATGTATGTCCATAGTGTTAGCTATCAAACGAGATCTGGGTATATGACGGCTAGTATTATGGGACATAGGATAGCCTCGAGCCAGTAAAAATAGCTCTCGAGCTTTAGTAATAGGCCGAGTCGGAGCCGAGGTTCGGCTCCGAACCCATCCAGCAAGAAAGAAGGCGAGAAGACAACTAACATGGAACGTTATGGTAAGTACATAACTTCTCATTATTACATATCTAGATAAAGTTAGGAAAGGAGTGAAAAGAGGGAGTAAGGAGGTAAATGGTGCAGGCTATTTCATCTAGCTAATTTACCTTTTTGTGTTTGAAATAACCTATCATACTGGTTATATATATTGGCCTTATCTGTCCCATGGTTGATAATTAGAAGTTATGTCCTTACCATAACGTTCCATGTGGAGTGTTCATCTCGCCTTTGTTCTTACACCTGGGTTCGGAGCCGATCCTCGGCTCCGTGTCGGCCGCTTGCAAGCTCTGCATCGAGAAGAAGCTCGAGACTAACCTAACTCCCACAATCCCCCTCTGCCTTTACCTCAGATCTAGTTTGCAAGCAAACCAGAAGTCAGAGAGAGAGCATAATCATGCAAAAAAAACAAATAACATAACTGTACAAGCACTTATCCATATATATATATACAAGATATACATATATATATACAACCACTGCAAAAGCAGACGCCAAATAATCCAGACCAGGCACCAAACTGTACGTTCTTCCTGAGGGTGGGAGGGTGGGAATGTAAGAACAAAGGCGAGATGAACACTCCACATGGAACGTTATGGTAAGGACATAACTTCTAAATGTGAGAGTGTTCGATCTCGCCGTTTGTTCTTACACCTGGGTAGCGTCCCTAGCTCCATGTTCCTGAGGAACTCACGGGAGAACGTTCTTGAGCACAGTGGAACCAAAGGTTGCCCTGTCCCTAGAAACCCTGTCTACCTTGTAATGAGAAATAAATGTATGTGGTTTAGACCAAGTGGCAGCTGCACAAATAGTGTCTAATGGTAGGCGAGCTGCATGAGCCAGAGATGTAGAAACTGATCTTGTAGAGTGCCCCTTGGGTTTGACAGGTAAAGTTTGTTCTGAAGAATCATAAACGAATATAATGCAATCAGTTAGCCATTTGGAAAGGGTTCGTTTAGTAACTGCTACACCTTTCCTGCTATCAGCGAAAGCTACAAAAAGTTGATCAGATTTCCTGTGATCCTTTGTTCTATCCAAGTAAAATCTAAGTTGTCTATGAACATCCAACTTGTGTAACATATACTCCAACTTATTGGAGTGATTTTTGAAAAAGGTAGGCAGTTCAATGGATTGATTAATGTTATTAATAGAGCAGACTTTGGGGAGAAAGGATGGATTAGTGCAAAGAGATACTCTGTCAGAGTGAAAGATCAGATAAGGGTGTTTAATGGAAAGAGCCTGAAGCTCAGACACTCGCCTAGCGGATGTAATGGCTACCAAAAAGAGGGTCTTCCACGACAAATACTTCAATGAACAAGAGGAGGCTGGCTCAAATGGAGGTAACATCAATTTAGATAATAAGAGATTTAGATTCCAAGGAGATGTAGGAGTTCTAACTGGTGGTCTAATATGGAAAGATCCTTTTAAAAAGGCCTTACAAAGTCTGTGAGCCATAACAGGTGCCCCACATTCTTCCACATGAAAGTTGGAAATGGCAGCCAATTGCACCCTTAAAGTGGCTGGAGAAGCTCCTTGGTGGAACAATTCTGTTAAAAACTCCAAGATCTTGTTTAAAGGAGCTATAACAGGGTCCAAATGCTGTGTATTTGCCCAGAACACAAAACGCTTGCATTTACTAGTGTAGGTCTTTGTAGTGGAAGCTTTATGAGAAACTACTAGTATATTCTGAACTGCAGGTGAGAGAAGATCAGACCTGGCTAAGTAGGGAAGCGGAGCAGCCAAGCTGCTAGGTGGAGTGACAAGAGTGAGGGGTGGAGAGCCCCTGACGAGTGGGTCAGTAGATCTGGTTCCGGGTCCAGCATCCAGGGTCCCCGAATGCGATGTGCCAGAAGAAAGGGGAACCAAATTTGACGAGGCCAGAATGGGGCAATGAGGATAATCGTCCTTTGCAGGTTGTTGGCTTTCTGCAGAAACTTTGCAATCAGGGGAAAGGGAGGAAAAGCGTACAGGAGACCCGGGGGCCAATCGTGAACCAGCGCCCTGGGGACTTCCTGGAGGGGTAATAGGGCAAAGTAGCTCCTGCATTTGGCGTTCATTGGAGACGCAAAAAGATCGCAGGAAGGCTGGCCCCACTTGCGAAAAATCTTCTTCGCAACTGACTGTTTGAGGGACCACTCGTGAGGCAACAGGATTGCTCTGCTCAGCCTGTCGGCTATGACGTTGGATGACCCCGGGATATGCGTTGCGATCAGAAAGCGACCCGTGGACTCCGCCCATTGCCAGATTCTCATGGCCTCTCTGCACAGCTGATAAAACTTGGTTCCCCCTTGCTTGTTTATGTACCAGACTACGGACATGTTGTCCGTCTGAACTGCAATAGTCCCTAGAGGAAGAAGGGGAGCAAAGTGTTGCAACGCTAGAAACACTGCCCTCAACTCTAGAACATTGATGTGCAGATTGTACTCTAAATCGGTCCATTCGCCTTGGACTGTCTGTCCCTGAAAGATGCCCCCCCACCCTATCAGGGAAGCGTCCGTGGTCACCGTAGCTGTCGGCGTGGGTAGCACAAATGGTCTTCCGCTGGAAAGGTTGCAAGTTTGAAGCCACCAGGCTAGGTGTGATTTGCATATGTTCGTGATCAGAATTTTGTGTGTCAGAGGTAGTTGTTGGAACGACCATTGTGCAAACAGTAGCCATTGCAGAACTCTCATGTGCAGTCTTCCCAATGGTATCGCAATGAGGGAAGCTGCCATGAGACCCAAAACCTTCAGAACCAGTTTTGCTGTGGATTTTCTGGATGACAGAAGAAGAGATATGTGGCTTTGTAGTGAGGCTATCCTTTCTGGAGGAAGCCTTAGAATTAAATGATGCGTATCCAATTCTGCTCTTATGAATAAGATATGCTGTGATGGCTGCAGTGAAGATTTTTCGAAATTTACGGAAATTCCGAGGTGAACACAAAGCTGTAGTGTGTAATCCCTGGCCTGAATCAGTTGACGCTGGGTGGTGGCAGATAGGAGCCAGTCGTCCAGATACGGAAACACCTGGAATCCCAGGCGTCTCAGGTGAGACGCCACCACTGCCATGCACTTGGTGAAAACCCTGGGGGCTGAGGTCAGACCAAAGGGCAGGGCTCGAAACTGAAAGTGGCTGGCTCCCAGCCGGAAGCGCAAGTGATCCCTGGACGCCCTGGCCATTTTGATGTGGTAGTATGCGTCCTTCAGATCTATTGAGCACATCCAGTCGTCCTTCTGTAAAAATGGAAGGATCGATTGAAGCGTGACCATTCGGAACTTTTCTTTCTTGACGAAGGTATTGAGGTTGCTTAAGTCCAGAATCGGCCTCCAGTCCCCTGTCTTCTTTGGAACTAAAAAGAACCTTGAGTAAGTTCCGAATCCTCTTTGGTCCGCTGGGACTGGTTGGATGACTCTTTTTCTAGCAGCTTTGAAATTTCTATAGCTGCAGGATCTCGCAGATGGGGCACATCTGGGAGTCTTCTCTGGAATGGGGGCAGTAGGAAGGGTATTCTGTAGCCTCTGGTAACAACGCTTTTACCCAGTTGTCTGATGTAAGATTTTGCCAGGCCTGAGGGTATAAAGCTAGCGACCCCGACTGCCTCCAGAGCAGGACAGTCGGGCCTCCTCTCAGGAGTGCTGGAAAGGTTTTCCAGCGGGTCTATCCCTGTCACCTTGCTTTTGCGGACCCCCTCTCCCGCCGGCGTGGCGTCTTCCACCTCTGCCCCTCCTCTGCCTCTAGAGGGGCATCACCCTGTGTGCCTGGGAAAGAACCTTGGGTTTTCGAAACCACAATTTTCCACCGCGTTGCCCTTTGGGGTACGGTCTGGATGGGGTGGAGAAACGGACTCCGACAGCAGACAGAGTCTTTCCCTCCTGTTCACACCGGGTAAGGGTCTCCTTTACTTTGGGGCCAAAGAGAGTGGCACCGTCAAATGGGGCGTTAGTAAAGGAAGACTTGAAGGCTTCCGCAAATGAACATAAGCGCATCCAGGATTGTCTACGAAGAGCAATCGCTGAAGCTGCTGCCCTACTCGATCCTTCGGCTGCGTATGAGATCAGCCTCATGGACGAGTTTACAATGGATGTAAGGGTATTGAGATGTGCTGTAACTTTCTCTGAAACAGCAGCATCTGTAGTACCCTGGAGGGTATCTCCCAACTCTTTGATTAGATCCCTCTGTAGTCGTGTAAAGTGGGTCAAATAGTTCAGGGATCGCATAGAAAAGGCCGCTGAACTAAAAATGCGCTTCCCATACCTGTCCATAGTCCTAGAATCTTTGTTAGGCGGATGGACAGATGAGGAAGATTCCGACATCTCCTTTTTCGTGGCTGCTGCCACCACCATGGCGTCCACTGGAACTCCCTTTGTGAGATAAGCCTTGTTTTGGGGTGCAGTAATATACTTATTAGGCTTTCTAGGGACTGGTTCCACCGTGTCAGGTGTCTCCCACGCCCTTCGAGCAATCAGCTCCATTAACTCATCGAAGGGCGGAGTGACCCAGGAGGAGGAAGGGCGAGCACCAAATGCCTTCAGCAAGACTGACTCATCCTCAGAAGGGGGGAGGGATTGCCAATCACCTCTGCTTTAGGATCTCCAAGATGTCAGAAAAAGAGACATCCTCTGAAGGTGACTTTGGGGACCCTTCTGACTCATCCAAGTCAGTGTCCGATGTTAATGATTCTTGTGGAGAATCTAAGTGTCTCCTCTTACACAATCTTTTCCTAGGGACTACTTCGGGGGGAGCATCCGAAGAAGCCTCCGAGGAAGAGGGGGCACCCTCCAGGGGTGGCTGAGACAGGTGCTCGACGCTTAGATGTAGCCGTGGGTGCAGAGGAGGATAACGGTCCTTTATGGGGAGGAGAGGATGCTTCTGCTGATGTGGTTGTCTGGGTAGACAACACCTTCCTCATGAGGTCGAAGGCCCCCGGGTCCCGAGTCGAGGTATCTCCCGGTTCCGAAGAAATGGGAAGAATCCCCGAAACAGGCACCGAAGGCATCGACCCCGAGGACGGAACCGAGTCGATCCGAGCCGAGGCCTCGAGAGGGAGCGTCGGAACCGAAACATCGGTTCGACTCTCAGTCCCGGAACCAAGGATGGATCTTCGGCTCCGAGACTCCGGTACCGGATCCGACGGAGTCGAGGTGAACGGAGCCGACCGAGAGAAGGACGGTTCTGGCACCGAGGGCTCCACAATCAGCAGATCAGCCTCTTCCGGCTCCGAAGACTGGACAGGTCTCGGAGGAGGAACAGATGGAGATAAGGGAAGGCCTTCAAGTCTCGACACCAATTGAGAGGAGACCGAGATGAGTTTGGATAAGGCCGTATTCTCCATTAACTTCTGCACCACGCGGTCTACATCGGTGTCGGAGAGGGGTCTGGAAGAGCGTGTCGAAGGAATCGAAGACGGAGCCGACCTCAACAGTGTCGGGGGAGGGAGCTCCGTCACTGGTTCCAAGACTCGAGGCTCGGAAACTGACAACAGTTGAACACTCGGTCCCGAAGTCTGTGGAACCGGTGATCGAACTTTAACTGAAGAGCTCGGAGCCGATGACTTGGGCTCCGACGTCTTCGATTCCTTCGAGGATTTGGATGCCTGGTCTGAAGCATCCAGAGCCTCTTGAAAAGTAGGTTTTAAAAGACCCCTATCCATGAGTTTCCTGCGCCTATCTGTCATGACCCTTCCACTGAAAGAATGACAAATTGCACAGTCTTCTTGCAGATGGAGAGGGCCAAGACAGTAGACGCAGGAACTATGGTTGTCAGTAACTGACATCTTTTGCCCACATTGGCAACGTTTAAACCCAGATTTAGCTTTCTCAGACATCTTAAGTAAAGCTAACAAAGAGGGGTAAAAGTCAAGTCCAGTAGGTATGTCCAATCCGGTAATTTTGTCAAATCCAGTAAAAGAATGTCTATCCGGTAGTCAATCCAATAAGGGTGGGGATAGGCCCCGAGGGAAACTCTAATAAAGTTTAAAATAACTTTAAACGGAATCGAGAATTCCTCGAAACAGTATCACACACACACACAGTCACTAAATAACTTTTTAGAAAAAAATAATTCTTAAGAAATATAAGAAAAAGATATTTAAATCTTAGCTTTAGGTGCTCGAGCTCGATCAAGTGATGCGAACGCTGCAGCGGCAAACTAGATCTGGGGTAAAGGCAGAGGGGGATTGTGGGAGTTAGGTTAGTCTCGAGCTTCTTCTCGATGCAGAGCTTGCAAGCGGCCGACACGGAGCAGAGGATCGGCTCCGAACCCAGGTGTAAGAACAAACGGCGAGATCGAACACTCTCACATTTACATATTACCCGTAATGAGAATAACTGGGATCATACCATAGATAATTTGACTGGACCCATGCCTAGGATACAGCATTTAGGAATTGCATCTGCCCATTTGTAGTGCATGGGGCAGTTTTAGGGTAAATTTTGCAAATGGACAGGGATGAACTGTTTTATGTTGATGGGGAGTCTGTTCCACAGCAGTGGTGTCCTCTGTGAAATATACCTGTCTGTGCAAACTGCACTATTAATGTTGTAGAAGGGGTTTAGATGCCTAGGCAAAGTACTACTGATGGAATTTGACTTAATGATGTGCAGTAAATCTATTAGTAATAGGTCAGAGGATGCCTTCTATGCCATACACAACTCACATCTTACAAGTCTGTAGGATACCAAGTATAGTGACAGGGGTTTCAGTTGCTCCATGTAGGATCTGTTGTTTAAGCCTTGTACCATTTTAGTAAGGTAGCTTTGTGGGAGCTCCAGTTATTGCATGTGTCTGAACAAACACATACCAAAAGGGGCATTATGCGTAACGACTGGCCCGATGAAGGCTGAGTAAAGGGAGTCAGTGATATCCCTAGATCTAGACACAATCCCCTGCGTAATATAGAAGGAATTTCTTACAACAACAGGCACATGTTGGCCAAGAATGCATGGATTGTGCTATTCCAAGCAAAACCAAGACTAACGTCTCTCCAAGAAAAGGAAACCAGTCTGGTGGACCCCTGACATAAACAAGCTATACAATAGAAGGAGGAAACAGTAATCTCCAAGTGTAGTAACTCGCAGTTAGTTCTGCGCAGCTTTGGGTGTGCCGTCATTGATTGGCATGCTAAATGGGCAAGGATATCCAGGAAGATGGACAGGCATGCAAATTCGCATGTCACTTTGTGTAAACTGCCAAATATTCATTATCACAACAAACTCCTTTCTCCTTTTTCAGAGGGGCAAGCCCCGCTGTGCCCCCAAACCCCACCCGCTTTCTTGCAAGCACATGTCCTTAAAGCCGTTAAAATGTAATAGTATTGTTTAGAGAAATGGTGTGAACTCTGCCCGATTGACTGACTGAACTGTGACTTATTGCAGGCATTTTAGTTTTATGTCCCCAATAAAACATTTCCTTTTTGGTACTGAATGAAGTGTTATGTTCCCAATACAACATTACATTAATGTCATTTGGGTTGCTTTCGGCACAGATGCTGAATATTAATTAACTTCCAGTCCGCAAACTGTTGAATAATCATACTGCTGCTGTCTCCACAGGGCTGGAGGCATGCTTGGGGCAGGTTTTGCTAGTGCGCATCCTGCAAGGTACTACACTTGGAGATTACCGAGGAAACTAGTACAGAAAAGAGTAAAATCCCAAGAAGGGAAGACATCCCTGATCAGTATCAGCAAGAAACTACGATCCCTCATAAAATCATCCAAGGCGAGCTTCAAAAGAAAAATTGCCAAGGACTCCAAAGATAACCACGAGGCATTCTTTAGCTATGTCAAGAATCTAAGTGGCAATGCTCAGATCTGCTTGGAGTTAGTGCAGAATGGCACAAAATACACTGAATCAACCGATATTGCCAACATCCTGGCAGACAGGTTCAGTGCAAACTTCACTCCCTCTCACCCCCCAAAAGGGCCCATAAACATACCAGAAGAATGTAGAGCCCCCTGAAATCACAAACAGGTTAAAACTGCCCTCTCCAAAGCCAAAAACACAGCATCAGTGGGACCTGATGGTGTCCCAGGCTGCATCCTACATGAGCTCAAAGACGAACTAACCCCTCACCTAAACACACTGTTCAAACTCAGCCTCTCCACAGGCTACGTATCCATACAGTGGTGCACAGCAACAGTTATTCCGCTCCACAAAGGTGAAGCCACAACAGACCCCAACAACTATCGACCTATAAGCCTGACTAGCTTGGTCTGCAAGGCTATGGAGTGCATCATCATGGAACTCATTAACAGAGACATTGGGAACCTCCAAACACTGGACCCTACCCAGTTCAGCTTTGTTAAGGGCAGATCATGCCTCCTATACCTGGTGGACTTCTTTGAGATAGTTACCAAGGCTATAGATGAGGGAAAGGTAGTACACACAGCCTACCTAGACCTCGCAAAAGCCTTCAACACCATTCCCCATTCTGGTATTATAGACAAGCCCATCAGCTTGAACATAAACCTCTACGTCACGAGATAGGTTGCCAACTGGCTCACAGACAGAACCCACATGGTAAGAGTTGCGGGAGCTAGGTCTGACTCTAAACCTGTTACAAGTGGCATTCCCCAGGGCTCAGTCCTAGGACCCCCTCCTGTTCGGCATATACTTCTCAGAGGTACAGACAAGCACAGGAGCACTATGGCTGACCAAGTTTGCAGACGACTGCAAACTAGGGGCTATAATTGACTCTCCGGCTGACACAGACCTCCTCCAAAAGGGTCTCATTGAGACGGACACCTGGTGTCAAAATCATAGCCTCAAGCTAAATGCCAAAAAGTGCATAGTCATCCCCTTTGGAAAAAACAAAGTACCCACAAACTACCATATAGCTGGTAGCCCCCTAAATATGGAAGACGTAATAAGGGATTTGGGGATCCCAAGTAGATAGTAATCTCTCCTTTGATAATTACATTGCCAAAGTGGTTAGAAAATCCTCCTATGTGGCCCACCTAATCACAAAAGGGTTTGCATCCAGATCAAAAGAGGTTATTGTGCCCCTCTACGCATCACTCATCAGACCCATCATAAAGTACAACACCCCATTTGGGATGTACCTTACAAGACACCTGCAACAGCTGGAAAGGCCACAGAAGTACCTCACTAAGAGGATCACTGGCCTCAAACAGATGCCCTATGCAGCTTGACTGAAGAAACTCCAGCTGTACTCAGTTGCATACCGCATACTCAGAGGTGATCTATGCCTGACATACAAGGCCATGTCCAAGCCAGAATTGATGGACATGCTCTACCTAAAGAAAACCATATCCCCTCGAGCCACATGCTCTAGGGATCTAAACCTCACCACAACAATAAATAAAACGTGCTGAAGGGATAGATTCCTGTCCTAGAGACTTCCCATGCTCTGGAAGAAGATTCCAATCTACATTAGGCAGAGTTCCTCGCTAACACTCTTCAAGAGAAACCTTGACGAGTGGATGGGAAATAGAAAGTTTACCCCGGAATCACTTCAATGGCTCTGCTGGACAGAGGCACAGGGAACTAATCTAAGGGGGCAGCGAAAGCCAACACAATTCTGGTTAGGCTTATAAATGATTTTGGGCAGATAGGATAGTACCTACCTATGAGTACATAACTTTTTTTTCTAAAATGGAAGATTTCTTTCCCCAAAGGGAACTTGTCTGCCTAGCAAAAAAGCAGCATAAGGCGACCATCCATCCTTGTAAGCCTTATATGAGCTTGCTGTTTGGTCACAGGAAAGGTCAGTGTTTACTTTTTTGAATCTCACTGATGGTTTAGACCCATGGAATGTGCCCTGAAGCTTTGGAAGCTATCTGACTATTATAGCCTATGCAAAATATAAAACATATAGTTAAGGCTACTGTAGCACTCATCATATGGTGAGCATAAATGTATTCTTTAACTTTCAGGATTTTAAACTGTCACATTCATATGTTGAAGTTTTTTCTTGTGTCTTTTTGGAATGTGGAGAAATTTATCATTAACCTCCCTTCTTCTGTGTAAAAAAATTCATTAAATGTTTCTGTAATATCCATTTCTCCTGCGGCTACAGATATTTTAACATGTACTCATGATGCTGCTGACCTTCTTCTAGATCTACTACATCAAGATCACTTTTGAGGAAATTTGCTTAGCTTCACTCAAACT
>NC_056748.1:1028787564-1028800064 GCF_019279795.1 Protopterus annectens
ATAGAAAAGAGAGACAAGCATCTAAATATAAGTTATCTAATTCAATGCTTTTAAAAAACCATAAGTAATCTCTCTAGTTTAAATGCCAATGGTTTACATTCAGAAATTAATTCAGTTTGTCTGTTGAGGTGAGAAAATTGCCTAAACGACATAGGTGGAGAATCTGTGGATAAAAAAGGATTGAAGTTAACATGCTCATTGAGAAAACACAATAACTCATTATCAATGGAGAAGTTGTCATTTGTATGGTGTGAAGTTGTTTCTCTTTGTACACCATTTTGAAAAGAACTAGTGTCCATCCTGTTGACTGTAGCGATTGGAGTGTCACAATTAGCTTGAAGATGCAGACCACTACTAGAACTGGCTGTGGTCGGATGAATGAACGGGTCAGTAGAAACTACTGAGGGCAAACTGTTCAAGTTAACTGTGTGATTGTTTGAAGAGGTCTCCGTATGGGAGGAAGTTGTAGTTACAACTGGTCTATTGGGATGGAAAATAATGGGTGACTCAGTTGAGGCGGAAGTGTTCCTGGATGAGAGAACAGACGTGGTAATAGGAGGAGCAACAATGGTGGTTGAAACGCTCCGAAGAGGATAACTCTGGAGGGAAGAGTCAACGTCAACGTTAACAGGAATTCTCTTGTCTGTCTGTCTCGAAAAAGTAGTACTTGACCTGTGGTTGTTCTCAATGTGGAGCACATTCGTGCTGTCAGTAGAGAGGGTGGAGTGACAAGGTTGTCCGCAATCTTTGCAGTTGCAGGAGGAGTTAAGCTGGTTGGGAACCCTTCTGTTGTGATGATCTTCTTTATTGCCTTGAATGGTATGGGTTATATTATTGATATGGATTGTATTGTTGACATTGGTGCAAGGATTAATCGCATCAACGTCAGATATAGATTTGGTGGATGGTCCGATGCTAAGTGGACCATTAACACTGCAGTTACTGATGTTATTGTCACTTAAAAAAGCTGCTGACTTGGAGCAGTTAATACAGCAGCAATTGAAGTTGGAAGAGTGAGTTGGTTGTCCTTTGTTTAAGTTTCTTCTAGAGCCAGAGAATTGTGTGGGAGGTCTTCTGTCTGAATGTCTGTGATTGTCCCAGCCATAGGTGTGAGAGTGAAGGTATTGGTCCTGCATTATTTTATCCATGTGGGTAGTGGTGGAAGTCCCATCTTTGGTATAAGTGGGTGTTGTAAAGCTGTACTTAGGCTGTGATGTGCTTGAAACATCCTGTTGTGATGGAAAAGAGGAGTGTCTAGAATGCGCAACTTGTATTGGGTGCTCAATGTTGACTGCATTAGTTTTGGGATATGCTGTATTACTAACTGTAATATTAGTGGGACAAGAGCAAGAAATTGGTCCAGGGGTTTGAGAACACTGGTGAACTGTGATGGCAACTTCGGAAAAGGCATCTTCACTAATGCTGCGCCTTTGACCGTGCACTGCACTGTGTAACTGAGTGTTATCAAATGAGTTTTCAGCATTTAGCATTTTTTGTTGGCTCCTTTCATTCGATGTTATACCTAATTGGGAGTTGTGTTTGTTGAATAGATGAGAATCGCATTCAGAATTACTGACAGCCTTTGAAGTAGTTTCCTCTCGAATAATGGAAGCGTTAACATTGCGTAACCGCTGTTCAGCTCTGTATACGCGACTATTCGGTTGGTAACTACGTGACTGAAGAGAGTCAAGATCAGCAAAATTGTTAGATGAGAATGGAGCAGTGCATAGAGGCTGTTCAGCTCTGTCTACGCTGCCCTCTAAATTGGATACACGGTTTTCTGTGGGCTGTAAAACTTGGCCATATAATTGATGACTGTCAGATTGATTGACCAAAACACGACCGTTAAAAACACAACAATTTAAGCCACCATTAATTCCAAGGTCAGGGTGGATAGTGGAGCGGTTATTAGGGACACAAACACCAGACAGAATGTCCGATTCCTTAGAGCAAACCACTGAGACTCTGGTGGTGCTCACTCCAGATGCATCCCTGCAATCCATTGCTCTATCCCTGCTGTAACCGTTGTTAATTTTAGAGTGATGTGCACACCCAACCTGGTCATTCACGTCACTAAGCATGATCCCAAAACTCTTCGCTGCAACATAACTGGACTTGGTAGTGCCGCTAGATAAAACATTAACACTATTAGATAATATATCAACACAATTAGAAAAGGAAACTACTTTACTAGACACATTAGTGGTAGGAAAAGAATCAGCAACTTCTATATTAGTAAGTGTCGATGCCTGGTCAGCTGCAGCACAATCTTTGTACGTAAGTGGTAATATTGCGTGTTTCGGTTCGTCTGTTGCAGCCAACACACACTTTGCACAATTGGTGTCAACATAAGTTGAATTAGCATCAGTGGTGTCAGCATAAGTTGTTGGATTAATGGTGCCAGCGTAAGTTGTTGCTAACTTCGGCATAATCAGAGACTGTCACAGAAATGTCATAAGCAACTTTATCTACTGCTATGCTATTGTAGGGCGTATGTGTGTATATTTTAGTTGGTGAAAAATCAGATTGCATGTTTTGAGAAAACCTCTCTGTTGCTAAATTGTTCGCCTGCACATTAACTGTTTGTGCAACTTGCGGAAGACTAGTAACTGTTGAGCTTGTATTAATATTTTCATCGGCACCAGCCTTTCCTGTGGCTAAAGTGCGGGAAACAGTAGAAGCTGGCAATTCTGAGGTAGACATCACTGGGCGGGTTATGGCGGGAGTGAGTAAACCACATCCCTTGATGAGAGATGTTGAAGATAAAAAATTAATAGACTTGCCTGTTAGGTCCCTCACTGGTATCAGATCGTGCCTTGTTGGTATCGAATCTTGATTTGGTAAAAGAGTTCTGTCAATGGCATTTGAATTGAAAGATGAAGTCACTGTGCACGGAAACAAATCAGGATTACCAGTGGTGCTTGTCCCTTGTAGGTTGTGATTCCCGCGATGCGCTAACGAAGATGCTGTGACTTGTTTCATTACATTCAAGCTACGCATGCTAAATCTTTAAAGATGCTGTGTCTTGCTTCGCGGGTCTAGAGGAGGGAAGTATTTGAGATTCTAGGGTTCCGCTATGTATGCTAACGGAAGATGCTGCAGTCCCAGCCTCAGCATTCTGCTATAATGCTAACGGAAGATGCTGTGTCTTGCTTCGCGGGTCTAGAGGAGGAAAGTATTTGAGACTTAGGTTCCCATGTTTTAAATGAACTTTTGCCCGCAGAGCAGATACTGTCTGTAGGTTTAGGTACTGACCATTCTGTAGACGGGGAAGTAATACCTTGCCAGCTGTCCAGCGATGACGGTAAAACAACATGGTCATTAGAGTTAGAGTTAGGCGGGAAGATGTTCTTAAAGTGTGTGGAAGGTGTTAACAGATTTTGTCCACATAGAATCGATGAAGGAGAAGTAGTTTCTTCCAATGAGATGTCAGGAGCAGTGTAAAAACTGGTGGTAGCATCAATGACCGCTAAAAGTTCTTTATCTGTGTCTTCATCTGATGAAATAGAAAGATGCAGACAACCTGAATCCATGCCATCCATTTGTAGGGAGCAAGTGGATGTTTCTGTTTGAATAATAACTTCATTACTGGCGCTGAAGTCGGCCAAGGGTTGAGAAGACATGACCATTAACTTTCACAACAGTCATGAATAAAATCCGGAAATTTATAAATACTTCTACAACCGTTTTTGATGAACAGAAGAACTAAATAAATTGAAGCACTAACTTCTGGCTACTGAGAAATAACAAAACAAAACCCTCAATGTAAATTAAGCTTTCATCCTTTATTGTGTAGGAACTTCTTCAGAATGAACAGAAACTGCACTCCACTTGCTATATAAACAACAGTAATAACCAATGAACTATCATACACAATAATAATAATAATGCAACAGTGCCCAATGACTACTGAGATTCCAATTACAGGCATGAATAAAACATGAAGCCCGAAACCTTACAGTGATGTTATTGCATCCACTTCAAGGCACACTTTAAATTCAAAGATTCATTTAGGCCTGGGTAATAGTCAGCCTCCAAATGAAGTTGCCATTTCAATTCCAACACTTGTAATAGTCCATCGGCATCCCCAAAAAAATTCTCTACTTGTTCTAGTATTAGGAATTTGAATTTAGAAAAAGCAGAGCAAGCTAAACTATGTTTACCTAAAGCATTTGAGCAATCTTGAGATCTTATTGCAGCATTATGTTCTTTGATTCTATCGCTCAATTTTCTAGTAGTTTTACCAATATAGAAACAAGAACATGATGTACAGATAGCTGCATACACAACTAAAGTACTGTTGCAGTTGTAACTTTTTTTAACACATTTACCACATGAAAACATTCCTTTGGAGTTGTTAATTCTTGTGTGCTGTGTAAGTAAAAATGCTGTGTCATTTCCTTCAAACATGGACTTGAAAGTTTTAGTTTTCTTGAAAGAAAACTTGGGTGTGGACCCTAAAATGTCTTTGATTGAATTATCACTTGTTAATATTCTCCAATTCTGGTTAACAATATTTCTAATACACAACATGTCTCTACTAATGGGTAACGCAAAGCTATTAGACCAGCTATCCACAATGTCTGTATGGCTGTGGTTTGCATTGTGTACAAATCCAAACTTTAAAATAGGCTTAAATCTACTGAATCTGTTATTGGCAACTTCCATTCTAATGTTATTAACCATATTTGAAGGGTAATTTTTCTGTATAAAAAGAGCAGATAAAAAATCACATTCTGTTTCAAAGGAATAATTACTAGGCAAGCTATCAAGTCTAAATGTAATAACAAATGGTTTAACCTTACACAAAAAGAAAACGGTAGCTTTGAAAGATTTAGCTAGTGACAATAATTTACGTATTATGAAGGCAGACAAGGGAACGGGAGTGGTTGTCATGAATCAAAAAGAGTATATTACCAAAATTGAATGTACTTTAATGAATGATGATTTTTATCAGGAAGTTTCTATGGATGTTGTACAGACAAGATTTGCACACATTGACATTGTTCAATTCTTTAGTTAAGAACCATAACATTACATATGAATACTTCATGTTTATGCATACCCCCAATCCCAGTTTGGGTAAACTTTTTGGAATCCCCAAAATTCATAAAGATGCACAAAATCCACCTTTCAGATTGATCATTTCAAACAACAGAACTAAAACAGAAAAGATAGCACAATATGTTGATTTTATTTTGAACCCAGTAGCTCAGTCTAACCCTTTTTACATTAAAGATTCTTGGGATTTCTTAAACAAACTACACAAATCCAATTTTAATGGCCGTGGCAAAATCCTTGTTACCCTTGACATAGTAGCCTTATACACAAACATTCCTCACCAAGAAGGCTTAGCCCATGTTAAACATTTTTTGCACAAATTTATGAGATTTTCTAAGTCCAAAATTGACACTCTACATACTCTTATGTCTTTGGTTTTAGATAACAATTATTTTCACTTTAACAATGTTATTTTTAAACAAGTCAGAGGAGTAGCCATGGGCACCAAAATGGCTCCAGCATTTGCAAATGTTGTTTTGTCTGAATGGGAATTGGATACATTAATACACCTTCCTGGATTCGAACTCACTGAACACTACCACCGCTTTATAGATGATATTTTTTTTGTGTGGAAAGGTACAGAATCACAACTACAATTGTTTGTTAAATCCTTGTCTGACAGCATCGGGTTTCTTCAGTTTGTATTGGCAGGGAAAGGTGCCTCAGTATCTTTTTTAGACACTACCTTATCCATAGAAAAATCTTCTGGTATACTGTCATCTAGCATTTTCAGAAAGAAAACCTACAGAAATAGTTATTTGGATTTTAATAGTCAGCATCCATGGTTCATGAAAAAGAATGTAGTGAAAGGTCAGTTTGTTAGACTGTCTAGGCTAATCAGCAATGACAGTTCTTTCAAAAAAGAATGTTATTTTTTATCTGCTCTTTTTGTGCAGAAGAATTACCCTTCAAGTATGGTTAACAACATTAGAATGGAAGTTACCAATAATAGATTCATTAAATTCAAACCTATCCTAAAGTTTGGATTTGTGCACAATACAAATCCTAGCCATACAGACATAGTGGATAACTGGTCTAGTAGCTTTGCGTTACCGATTAGCAGAGACATGTTATGCATTAGAAATATTGTCAATCAGAACTGGAGAATACTAACAAGTGATAATTCCATCAAAGATGTTTTAGGGTCCACACCCAAATTTTCTTTTAAGAAAACTAAAACTTTCAAGTCCATGTTTGAAGGAAATGACACAGCTTTTTCACTTACACAACATACAAAAATTAACAACTCCAAAGGAATGTTTACATGTGGGAAATGTGTGGCTTGTGAGTACATTCTCTTAGGAGACCAGTTTTGTTTTTCACACTGTAATGTCCCTGTGTTCTTCAAGAAAAGTTACAACTGCAATAGTACTTTGGTAGTGTATGCAGCTATTTGTACATCATGTTCTTGTTTCTACATTGGTAAAACCACCAGGAAATTGAGCGATAGAATCAAAGAACATAACGCTGCAATAAGATTTCAAGATTGCTCGAACGCTCAAGGGAAACATAGCTTAGCGTGCCCTGCTTTTTCTAAATTCAAATTCTTAATACTAGAACAAGTTGAAATTTTTTTTGGTGATGCTGATGGATTATTACAAGTTATAGAATTAAAGTGGCAACTTCATTTAGAGGCTAATTATTACCCAGGCCTAAATGAATCTTTGAATTTGAAGTGTGCTTTAAAGTGGATGCAGTAACATAAATGTAAGGTCTCCAGCTTAGTAATTCACTTTTTGTCCTCCATGTTTTATTCATGTTTTTTTCATGTTTTATTAATGACTGTAATTGGAATCTTAGCAGTCATTGGGCAGTACTGCATTGTTATTATTATTGTATATGATATCTCAGTGGTTATTATTGTTGTTTATATAGCAAGTGGAGTGCTGTTTCTGTTCATTCTGAAGAAGTTCCTACACAATAAAGGACGAAAGCTTAATTTACATTGAGGGTTTAGTTTTGTTATTTCTCAGTAGCCAGAAGTTAGTGCTTCAATATATATATATATATATATATATATATATGTATGTATATGTATGTGTGTATATATGTATGTATATATATATATATATATATATTTTGTATATAAAATATGGGGTGTTGTATATTATATATATATATATATATGTATGTATGTATATATATACGGGATGTATATATATATATATATATATGTTGTTGTATATATATATGTATGTTTTTATAAAAATATATATATATATATATGTTTTATATATATATATATTTTGTATATAAAATATATATATAAAATATGTATATATATATAAAATAAAATTTTTATATATTTATATTTTGTATTTTAAAATATGTATATATATATAAAAATTAGTATTAAAAGTATTAAAAATTTTATATATGTAATTTATACATATATTTAAAGTAAAAAATATAAAATAATAAAATGATGTTAATTATTTTATATACATATATATAATATGGCCCTACAAATTTTAAATATTAATTTCAACATACAAAAACATATACAACATTAAAGTAATAATTTCATTGGACAACAAACAACAACAACGTATGGGAGTAAATACACAATTTAAAATGCAAATACATGATTTTAAAAAACATTGAATAATTTAAAAATAATAAAAAAATAGCACAAAATAAAAACATGAAAAGAGTATTAAATTTTACAACAAAAACATGGTGAATTATAAATATTATCAAACAAAAATTTAACAAAACCCCCTTTCAATAATAACCTACAATATATGTTTTTGTTTTTATACAAAAATATATATATGTATATAATATTATTACAAAACAAAATATATATTTTATTTTGTTTTTTACATATACTTTTTGTATAAAATTTTATACAAATTTTAAAATATTTTATGTTTTGTATTTTAAAATATATATATATTATATTATTGAATCATTTATATTATTATGTTTCAATAATAAAATTTTTATATTATTGTTTATTATTATTTAAATATACATAATATATATGTAGATTATGTATATATTAAAATATATATATATAATATTATAATATATATACATATATGTATTTAATATTATATATATGATAAAATTAAAATTCTCAAAATTTTTATTACATATGTAAAATGTGTGTTTTAAATAATATAATTTTATTGATAACATTAAAAAATAATAATATCATTACGGGGATATAATAATGTATTTATGATTTACATAGATACAAAATATAAAGTACAAAAAAATATATATATTTTATAATTTTATATATAAAATTTCATTATTATGTGTAAAATATAAAATATAATATTATATATAATTTTTATATATATATATATACATATACATAATATAAAAATTGTTTATAAAATATATATAAAATTAATTATAAAAATTCATATAAAATGAATATAATATTATATATATATATATATGTTTTACATATATTATATATATATATATATATAAAGGTTTAATATAATTTCAAGTTTTTCTTTTAATATAAAATTTTTATTAAAGGGATGATATGTTTATTTTGGTAATAAATTTGGGATGTTAATATAATGTTTTATATATATGTATATATATTATATATATATATAAAATATAATATATTATGTTTTATATATGTTTTATATATATATTTTACAAAAATATATGTTTTATATAATATATATAAATTTTTATTATATCATATGTTTTATATATGCCATATATTATATACATATAAAGATATATCATATATATTATATACATATTATATTATATATAATAATACATATTGTATATTATATATTTTATGTATATAATAATTTTATATTTTAAAAATATGCATAAAGTAAAACATAATTATCAAAATATATATGTATGTATATATATTACATGTATATAATTTTTATATATAAAAATGATATATATATATATTTTATATATTATATATATAAAATTAAGTATATATATATACTTATATATTTTATTATATTATATATATATGTATATTTTATATATATAATGTATAAAATATAATGTATGATATATACATATACAATTATATAATTTTTATATATTATTTTATCATATATTTTGTTTTATATATTTTATATAAAATAAAATATATATAATATATTATAAAATTATATATTATATTATATATATATATATGTATATGTAATATTTTATATAATATATTATATAAAATGTATTAAAATTTTATTATATGTATGTAAAAATATTTTATCATTTTAATTTTAATATATATGTATTAAAAATGTATATAAAAATATATATTTTAAAGTATTTATATATATATATGTATATTTTATAAAATATACATTATATATATATATGTATATATATATATATATTTTATATATAAAATTTTATTATTATTTATCATGATGTATATAAAATATATATATAAAGTAAAAATAAAAAATAAAAATGATGGGTAATAAATATATTATAATGTATAAAAAATTTTTAAAATTACAATGTAATTATGTATGTATATATATATATATTTTATATATATATATATAATATATTAAAATACATATTATATATATAATATATAATACATATATACATATATATATAATATAGCATTAAAGTATATGTAAAAATATATATATATATATATATAAAATATATGATATGTATTTTTAAAACATACATATATAATGTAATGTTTTTATACATATATAATTCATCAAAATTTTATATTATAAAGTAATATATATATTTATGCAAAAATGTTTTAAAAATATTTTATATATTGTATATTATATATATATATTAAAATATATATAAAATATATGTATATATATAAAAAATATATTAGCAATTATATTAAAATATAAAAATAATTTTATTATGAATATATATATATTATCATTAATTTATATATATAAAAATATAATTTTATAATCCTAAAATTTTAAATAATATATATATGTATATTATATATACAAAACATATATATATATAATTATATTATATATACATATAATTTTTATTTTATGTACTACATATATATATATATATCATAATATTATATATACAAAATAATAAATATAAAATTTTTATATGCAAAAATTTTACAATATATTTTATATATTATATTAAAACAAAATATATATACATTATTATATATATATATATAAAAATTATATTATGTAAAAATATATATTATATAAACAAAATATGTACATATATTATTATATGTTATTAAAAACATATATATACAAAAATACATAAAAATATAAATATTTTGTATATAAAAATATATATATATTACATAAAAATGCTCCCTTATAATTTTGTAAAAATATATATATTATTATTAAAAACATATAAAATAAAAATATATTTTATAAAAATTAAAATTTAAAAATTAAAATATATATATATAATATATTATATTCTTAAAGTATAATATATATATATATATAAATTATATATAATATATATATATATATAAATATATACATATAATAAATATTAAAAATATAAAATAAAATTTTTAGTATATATAAAATATATAAAACATAAAATTTCAAAATAAAATTTTTTAAAAATTTTTATGAATGTTTTTATATATATATATATAAAAATATATATGATGCATTAATGTGTTATATATAAATATATTTATATATATATATATATACATATATATAATAATATATTATAATATATTATACATATATATAATAATGGTTTTGTATATATTTTTATAAAATATATAAAATAATTTTTTACATATATATAAAAATCATATATTTAAAATATATAATACAAAACATTAAAATAATATACATTGATAAAAAATAATATATATATATATATATATATATATATATATACAAATAATATATATATAAAGTATATATTTTATATTAAAACCCTAATTTTATATTATTTAATTTTATATATATAAAAATTATTTACATATACATATATATATATATAATATATGTAAAAAAATATATATATATATGTTTTTATATATATATCAAATTATATATATAAAAAAATTATATATATATATATAAAAATATTAAAAACAATTAAAAATATATATTAAAAGTATATATATAAAAATATATATATATATAAAAAAAACATATATATATATATACATTTTATATAAAATTTAAAAATTATTTGTATATATAAAAAATATATAAAATATAAAATATATATATATATATATATATATAAAAATATATAATATATATTGTTATATATATATATATATATATATATATATATATAAATATATATATATATGTATGTATTTAAAATATATATATATATATAAAATATATATAAAAGGGATGTATTTATATAAAATATATATATATATATATATATATATAATATATATTGCTTGTAACATAATTTATTTTTTTGATAATTTTTTGTTTTATATTAAAATATATATATATTTTATAAATTTATATATATGTATTGTAAAATACATATTTTTATATATATATATATATATAATACATATATGTTGTGTAATTTTATATATAATATATTTTATTTTATATATTTTTTGTTTGTTGTAAAATATATATAAAATTTTTATAATTTTTTTGTGTATATAATTAAAATTAAAATATATACATATACAAAAATTTTCAAGCAAAATATAAAATACATACAAAACATATATGATGTTATACATATATATATATATATTATGTATAAATATATATTTCATATAAATATTATTTTATGTATATAAAATATTATATATATATAATTATGTACACATTTTATTTTTAAACAAAATATATATATATAATATTAAATTAAAATTTATACATATATTTTATATACATATATATATATTGCATATAATATATATATAATATACAAGTATTATACAAACAACACACACATATTTTAAATTTTACAAAAATATAAATGTATATGCAAAATATTATATATTATCATATTTAAAAATGTATGTTTCATATATATATATAATTTTACCCTTGTATTTAAAACATATATAAAATATATATAAAGTATTTGTATACATTTTTTTTTTTTAATATATATATATATATTATATCTATTTTACATATTATTATTTATATGTTGTATATTTATATTATACTAAAATTTTAAAATAATTTCCCTTAATATAATTATAACATTACTATATACATAAAATTGTTAAAAATATAAAAATATAAAATATTTTTATATATAAAATATACACATATACAATTTTATATATGTTGATACATATATATAATAATAATATACAAAATATTGCAAAGTATTTTATATATATTTTTAAAAAATTTTATAAAAAATACATATTATATGTATGTAAAAAAATTAAAAAATATATTAAAAATATATATATAATATTTTATATATATAATATATATAAAATATATATTTTTTATATATTTTGATTTTTTTTTACATATTTTTAT